>NW_022724789.1:768595-805266 GCF_011630105.1 Anneissia japonica
AGATGTGTATAAGAGGTGTGTGTATGTGTATACATGTATAAAGAATCATTGCTTAAGATGGATTAAGTTATTTAATTTCAGTCAGACACACATTGAAACAATTTTGGTTTTAAGTGATTTACATTTTAAATACAAAAATTATGTTAATTTTTTTTAGAATTTTGCTATTTTCTAAATTACTATCGCACTTGGCAACTCTCCATAGTATCATAATTTGTGCGGTTTACACTTATGTGCTTGATGATATCATATCACATCACATCCATACATGGGCAAATCGGAGGTACTGATAGCGTGTATATAGCTATATACAATGTATGCCTATGTTCAATATATAATTGTGAAGGAATTTAAATATCGAAAAACATATAGGGCCTACTTTTGTAACAATTTAATGTATTTTTTAGTAATATTTTTTAATGTATTTTGAAATTATATGTAGTGGTAGTTTTTAATTCCATTATGATTTTCGAAATGTTTATAAATACGTGCAATTAGTAAATGAGATCTTTTTGTAAATTAATGTCACAATTCAGTTACAATACTTTATTGTTAACCGCGATGGCTTTTTTTAAAATTAAAAGATAGGTACCAAGTTTTTACCTTCGTTTAACGGCTTTGACTGCCCGTAGCATTTTTTTAATCACTCAAAATTAAATCTAAAATGGAGATGCTCATATAAAAACATTAAATAATTTATAAATTATCAACTTGCAATCGGAGAAAAAAAAAATAATCGGTTTTCGCTGATTTACTGACAATATATACGAAAATTCATTATTATATCACCAGCCAATTTAAAAATTTAAATTGAATTTTGAAAATTCAATTGGATATTTAAATTGCTTATTATTGTATATTTAAGTAAGTTATAAGCTTTCAAATAAAAAAAAAATGTCTTGCCTAGCGGATTTACCAATATTCTTTTGCATATGCTTTTTTTTTATTAGTTAATGATCAATGGGCCTTTGCGCTAAGACAGCTCCGTCCCTTGGATTTTGTTGGTAAAGTCCCACAAAACAACAGTGTAATCTTGAGGATATTTCAGGCACGATTAAAATCGTAACGGTACTGGATTCGGTCTACAGGAGCTCGTGTTTCGTACAGGTCATTCCATTCATAGAAAAAGCTTTTATATTGGAGAAAGCGTACCTGTCGTTAGCCATAGTAGCCTAGGTCAAAACTAACTCCGGCTATATAAAATTTATTATAAGATTGGAAAACATTAATTTTATTATTGTAGTAGTGATACTATGTACACATTTTAATTATTGTTATTTATTCGTTAACTTTATTATATTTACATTTAAATTTAATGTATTGTTTAATTATGAATTACTATGTCCATGTTAAATTAATCTTATCTATTAAAATCGTACATTTAAATAATAAAGTAATAATAGGCATAGCCGAGTTCTAGCCTAGGCTAGGTCTAAACAAGTGACTATATGTGAGTGTATTAAATTATGAAAAATATGAATAAAACGCAAAATTGTGAAAGAATAAAGGAAGAAGGAAGAATAGGAAAGAGATTTGGAGCGGCTGAAATATTTTCTGAAAATATACAATAGTAGTCAATATGCTATTATTGTATTACGTTTTTCTAAACAATTTTAAGCACTAATCGTCAGAGGTCTCGGTGCCACAGCCGTAACACTTTTCACTACTACGCGTGTTCGTGAGACACGCGCGCGCGTATTCCTGGCCATTTTCTGATTGATTTGATTGACACTCCGGAGAGATTTGTTTGTTTGTTTGTTTTTATTTCGAATCTACATCATGGAAGAAAAATACAATAAGTGACACAAAGTAAAATAGAGATACAAGAAAACGGCTATTAAAAAGATGAAGTAAATGAATTGATTCGGAACGACCCAATTAATGTATGAACTAGTTTCCATTGGGGTCCTCTTAAAATGTTTTAAATATATTAAATACGGATTGACATAGAATCTATAAATAATAATAATAATAATATTAATAATAATAATAATAATAATAATATTAATAATAATAATAATAATAGTAATAGTAATAATAATAATATTAATAATAATAATAATAATAATAATAATAAAAGTTTAAAGAAATGTCAAAATCTACTAGTAAATCAATGGCAATTGAATTGTTTTGATCTGTATTTTTTTTATATAACTTATTGTGAGGCTTTTAAATGTAAAATGTTATTTTAAATCGATTTTAAAAAATTTTTTCCTACAGATTTGAATACAGATGTTATTCCCAACGGAAATGATTATTTTTCCTACATGCCATAGTGCATTAAAGATAGCAAGACCGAAGCCTAAGGTTAGAGTTAAGCCAGCTCCACAAATAAGCACCCCGGACTTGAGTGAAATCGTCGGAAAAATAATCACGGCCATATCCTAAACTTCATGATGCCAAAACCATTTTACTGAAAATCAAACATGTTTGAGTTTATCAGATTCGAATATTTTATTCACAAACATTTACCCAATTGTTAATAGCCTTCATTGATCCCCATATCAATCGAGTATTAAAGGTAAAACATTTATTAAATATTAATTGCAATTCTATCCGTAATTATTAGGCATATTATATACAAACGGAGAACGGACGCCCTCGTTCAAATACAACATTCGATATGATGACACCATGTGCTAACATGATACGGTACAGTCTGTTTTCGCCGAAAAGACACAGGATCATTTCCCCCTAATTTGTCATTTCTGAAATTCACGTGATATACTGGTAATCATTTCACCACACACGTATTTTAAGGAATTCGAATTAACGGGCTTGTGTTTGTAATTATCCTGAATTAGATGTGTATAAGAGACAGACCTCGTATAGGCCTATATGAAATAATAATAGACTTACTGTGTAACGGTAATGAATACTCAGATACGTGTAGGTCTAGTCTTTGTCAACGCTTGACAGTGAAGTAGTGGAGCAGAAATTATTAGGTATTTGTTTCTATATTGGTGGGGGGGGGGTTGTTAAATGTTGCACTCACTGAGTTTTAGTAGGTAATGTGGTTAACATTATCCTACCGCTACTACACTGTCCTATGTTTTTCTACAAATAAAAGAATATAAAACAGTACAAATCTGTGTTGCTGAAAGTGTGAAAATGAACCTGGCACAAGAATAGGCCTTACCAAAATATATTATTAAAGAAAAAAACATAACGACACCTATGGAATTGAACCATCGACAACATGATCAAACGTTTACGTAACATCTAACTGGGCCAAATGTGGCTATGAGCTTTACCTTTTTAAAATGCCGTCTTGTGATAGACCTATCCTAATCGTCATTATGAAGTTATTCTTAAGTATAATAAATGGAAATATTCTTACATACCTCATAGTGGCCGCCCTAAACCTAGCCTGCCATGGGCCTGGGCTACTCTACAAAGCCTAAGTCCTCTATCTCTCTCGCCTATCATGAGTTGAATTACACCCTATTGAGAAATAGCGAATAGGTCCTACTACTCTCAAAGCAATCATAAATGCCGTGTGAATCAATTGTAAACTTCTTATATAAATCATTTTAAATCTAATTGATTAGTTTAATGTGTTTTTATAAAGTGTACGATGTTTAATTATAAATATATTGAAAATTTTATGTGGAAAATAAATATGAAATACTATATATTTCCTTCCTTTTCATTCATCATATATCATTTAGTATGTTCATTTATCAAATTATAAACATGATCGAAACATTCAAGATAAATGGAAACGTAACAGATAAGAAAACAAATGTATGAAAAACTAATTTATTGACTATATTTATTTCATAAATCTCCATTCAATTAATGCATTAATAAAATATATATCGTAACAAACGTTAGAGAAACTTGTTTCAAACCAAGTCGACTTTGTAACATTTTCGTTGTTTCTGTAAAAAAAGGAAAATAACACCAAGTGATACACGTAATATTAATAATCATAAATTATAATATTATAGTACAGTAGTAATACAAATAATTGTTAGTCAACAATATGTTTTATGTAAGTTTTGTGTTTATAAAAATACTAAACTGCTTTGCTCCCTTGTTCCAGATTTGCGGTCGCAACGTCGGCGCGCCATACACCGCGACCGAAATGCATAACGAAAATAGGGTGACCGAAATAAAGGCGCGATCGAAATGATCGGATACCTTTAGTAATGTATCTTGGGCTTAGTATTAACGACTGACAAGTTCTGTGACACTGTGTGTCCGTGGCCTTCCATCTTTCTTATGAACAACATCGAATACAAAAGATGTGCGGCAATCAGTATCGTTTACAATCTAAAATTTGTATGATAATGCTAAATTAGTAATTATGATAAATATCGTTGTTTTTAATACTTCATACTGCACACTCGTACGTATGTTTAAATGTACCACTATGGTCCAGCACATGCATGTGCTCGTGGGGATGAGGTGCAGCAGTCAGGAGTGGAACCACTACGTAACGATGAGACGCGGACATACGCGCGTGAAGCTTGGTTTCCATACAATCGCTACACGCTATTGCCGACAGCTTTCGGTGATACTGATTAGTCGTTCGAATCGGGAGCCTTCCCGATTGCGTCGGGGTCTGCTACACAGTACAACGATTGTACTGAAAACACTATAGCGATTTTATTGAAACCAGGCTTCACGTCACTAGTCAGATGTTGGTTGAGGGTGTTAGCCTGTGTTGCTTTGGACCTGCTATTTGAAATATATTGAATTTGGAAACAAGTTCGAATATATTTATATAAATAAAGAGTGGAGACAGACCGATGATGGCTTTATTGCAAAATGATAATTGAGATGAGAACAAATCTGACATATGCTCTAGTTATCAGATGATACTGTAAATCAACAAGAAAAATAAACTAATTCCAAAAAGAATAAAGCTCTCGGCATACCGGTGCCACTGAATATAATGGACGAACGAAACCCGACACGACTCCGTGTGAACGAGCACTTGGAGTCAAATACTATTTCGATCAATTTGGCGCCATGCATGTCCTAAATCATAATATTCAAAATTATCCTCCCTGCCTCATTTTAACACCATCACTGCTGACGAATCGCAGACAATAATGCAAAAGTTAGTCTCTGTTGACACTCAAATCATGATTTTGAATAAAGTATTTGTTAATAGAAATCAATCAATCGTAGCTAACTATGATATGGGTTATTCAATCAATACATTGGCAAGTCAGGCTGTCGCCGGTCGAACATTCTACTACAATTCAGTCGCTTGTAATGTGTTAACCGCACCAATAACCTTTGTTGATAATTAACGAAAACGTTATGATATTCTATTGACAACTAGAGCGGCCGATCCTGCAATTTTACGAGCCTTCGATGTATTGGCTATAACATTGGTGTATTAGCAGCATACACACCCTCCCCGATTGAAAATATATACGAAAAGCCTAAATTAATTGAAATAGGTGCCAAGATAAAATAAACATAGTCCCACCTAAAATTAAATTATATCAAATGTCAATAAATAATGAATATTTATAATAATAATAAATAGTTATAATAATACTACGTACTATACTTGGCCTTACTACTGCTATATTTTGTATTTTTATTGGATTATATTAAATTGTAAGATACACTATATGATTTTAATAGTAGGCTACCGTAGTTCAACCATAAATGAAAAGGAATTTCATGATATAGGAATCCTAGTCATCATGTATAATCTCTATTTGCCGATAGCAGTGGCAGCGCCAGCGTCTGAAGTCTGAATGGGGGGGGGGGGGGGGAGCAAGTGAGCGGCAAGATAAAATTTTTGGGGCAATATACTAGGGTGGCCCGAGGTGGTGGTCGGGCGTCGTTCAAAAATGCCTCGAAAGTGGTTCAGGGGACAAAGCCCTTGAAAAATATGACAACTTAGAGGTTTAAGAGGCTTATTTTATCGATTTTATAGGTAGATATTTTATTCTCCCCGATGATTTTTCTTCTTTCTTTTGGGGGTGGGGAAAGACAATTTACTGCCCCCACCCACAGCTTTGCTACTGGCCGATAATATAACGCATGCGATTACATATTTAGATGGACCTTACATAAGGCAATGGGAACTATGGGAAATATTGTAAATAGGCCTATGTATGAGGTTTACACTATTATCCATGGCAAAGCATGTATCATTAGGCTTATGTGATCTTTCCAAATCAAACTAATTTTTGAACACATAAAGCAGACGTCATTCCTCTCGTATTTCCAAGAAAAATAATTAAAATACATAATAGTACGTCGGTATAATTATCCAAGTTCTCCTAATATAAGAATTAAGAATGATACATGTCATCCAATATATTGTTTTTTATAATTGCTATATCCAAACGCAACCCAATGATTAGGATTCAGTAAAAGGAAACAAAAACATATTTTTTTTGTTTGACTAATGTTAGTATTAGAGATTTTCGCTATCTTACGAGCACGATAACGAATACCGGTACCTCATCAGTGGCGGCTCTAGGATTTNNNTTTATGCAGTTCATTTCAACAATTTTCAGGCATCTTCTTGACTTAGGAAATTATTACATTGCGGACGAAAAGTGAGGAGAAACCTTCCACCCCCTTAAAATATTTGGGGACGTGTCCCACATTGATCATGGGTTTTGGGAGGGCCGCCCTTCCCAATTGAGATTTGTTTGGAATTAGTAGACGGCTAGACGCTCTAGGCTGACATCTGAAAACAAGTTAAGCTTAAAATAGAAAGTGTATCATGTATTACGAGAGCAGCCTACTACACGTAACATGTATACATGAGAAGCACACACACAAGACGAGTGACCTTTTTTTTTACGGTCACCGAAGGGTGGTGGCTAGCCACCATATTCACCGCCCCCCCCCCCCCCCCCCCCTTTCCTAATTTTGGCTCATTATCATTATTGTCATTCGTGCCTCAAACATTCTTTGCTGAATATGATCTTTGATTCATGCAAAAGGCATGAATCTCCTCCATTGTGGCAGATAAGGGTTGTCTAAAAATTTGATGACGTAACCGTATTCGTTATCGTAAGCTTGCGAAAACTCCCTAATATCGTTTTATGTTCACGAATAGATCTGTGTGCCAGCGTATATTTGCGCACAAATCCATATACAATAACTTGTATAACAACTAATCAAGAACGAATATGGTCTGCACAAGGCTACGCGCATCACATCCAATCACATATGATGGGGAAGACAGAGTGTTTAACTTCAACAGGCATGAGATAAATGGGGAGCCTAAATAATTTACGATGTCAACTTTTGAGAGGACTTCTTTTTAAACTTTCATTTCATTGGTATTGGTGTATGATTGAACATGTACCCGGACAGTGATTTCAGTGCAGTAGTACTTTATGCGCTATTCAAATTCCTAACATAAACTTAACATGTTTTCTTGGTGAAATTGGACCTCGTCCTTCCCTAATTAAATTCAATACATTCTTACGTGATTTTATCTGATTATATCTAACCTAAATAAATAACCTAAATGGAAAGAAAATTACATATATCATCGAATGCGTTCCCCCTGCAAAAACCTGCAAAATGCATTCACATTATTATCTATCGTCAAGACAATCAAGGGTGAAACGGCTTGCGCTCAGGTCAGTGTTATTACAGATGCAAGGGTATGTGTTTGCAAGGCGACCAACCATTTACTGTGTGTTTATGCAGATCTAAGGAATAGGATCTTCCTCATTAGCCAAAAATAAAAGTCGTTCAACCTTAATGGAGCATTTGGATGTTGGCCTCCAAGGATTCACACACAAAAACCCGCCACTGTGGACCGGACAGCTGAGCGGCCCAGAGGCAAGTTCGACGCCTCTGTGTACCCAATAATGCTAATGCATACCTCTAGAATCCACCCCAATACACACTGGTGGTAATATTGCCAATACATGTTAGGCCTACAGAGTTCCACATCTAATATTCCAACGAGTTTTACAAAAAAAAAAAAAAAAAGGGTCAGTTGAAACAACATCTAAAGGGCCTTTTTGCTAGTCATAATCCACATTTACCTTTTTTTAAAAACTTATTATTATATTTTAATTTCATCTTATCTCATTGAACGGATAATGAGCAGATAAATATGAATTGAACTGTAAATGAGGTACAATCGGAAATAGTATACCAGAGACAAAACGGTCGCACCTTTCTTTAAAAACGGCAGTAGACCATACTGAATGATAAATAAACAGATTTTTTATGCGACTTAAATATTGCCGTCATTAGTCGTTAAAACAGCAAGTAGAGCTGAGTATGTAAACTTTTCATGTCCCTGTGTACAAATGAGTGACGATTGATTAAAATACACAATAACAATAGTGTTTTCACATTTTACATTACGATGACTATTTGAGGCTCTTTGCACTTATTTGAGTAATTACCTCGTAGGCGTTGTCAATTTATCATCATTAGGCCTCGGTTGATTTCCGTTTTCGTTATTATCATTTTGGTTTAATTGGCGTGCTGTTATATTGTCGTTTTGACTCCAAGTCTAAAATATGGATTGTCAAATTAGAAGTATATGCCACATTATGTAAGAATCTCTTATAAGTTAATACAAAGATAAACAATTAACTTTATTATACGTTCTTTCGTTCCTAGGTATAATAATACATAGGACATTTATTAAACATAGGCCTATAGGCCGTAGGCCCAAATACAAGTTAAACAATATTTATAATATAAAACTATGTATTAAAATAATGATTTCTGTTTTTCTATGCAAGCTAAAGTAAACTTAACAAGATTATAATAAATAGGCCTATTTTGATTTTTACAAGACATTATTAAAGTAGGCTAACTTTTTCAATTGTAGGAAAATGAACATACAATGGTGGTAAATATTTTTTTCTTAACTTTTCATAAAAAGGACATTGTAAAATATAATGAAACTCATCTTCTACTAAATCATAATTACATAGTTTACATATTCGTTCGCTTTATCACTTTAATATTTAATATTTAAATCACAGTAATAGTTTAATCTGGAAAATGATTTTATATTCTCAAGAAAATTTTGCCTTTCAATATCCTTTAAACGTAATTTAAAATCATTAATGAAACTTCTCTGGTCATTAACGTTTTGTGCAATCCAAATATAATCAAAGCCCATATAGAGAAAAGTAAATTACCTACTTCCATAGTCCAACAATTCTCATTTCGATATATTTTTCTAATCTGTAGATCGTAACATTTCAATCCGCTCTGATCAGTGTGTATAACCAAAATCGAATTATATTAAATAGAAAAACAAATAGACATAACATTAACAGATAGGGAAAACCGTCCCATTTATGATAGGATCGAGATATATACTAGCACGTGGAAGCCTTGGAATATTTGGCAACCAGTGGCCAGTAAATCCAATGTGGTTAGTTGGGGGTTGAAGGTCGCACACAGCAACCTAATACAGTAATAATAATAATGGTTGGGATAGGAATTGAACCAGGTTCTTTTATTCGCCTAGTACCGTCCCTCACCACCGTGATCGTGAGTAAGGTAGAATTAGGTTTTGGTGAAGCAGATGAATCTTTCATTTTGTAACACCAAAACATACAGTAGCTAATAATTGATAGATTTATGTTTACATGAACTGAGCCGAATATAGCGTTGATACAAAATACAACCTATTTTATCCATTCTTTTTTAGAACGTACACTCGGGTGAGTATCATCTTCCAATGTATACTACACAGAAATGACCATAATGACCTAGAAAAGCAATCACTATTTCCCCATGGATTTCAAGTTGCAATTTGAAGGTGGTTAGCAGGCAGTTCCAGTGTCGCTAATCGATATAGGCTAAGTAAATATAGGTTGAATCATAACACAAAATAGCGAATAATGTATAAATCGTGGACGTTCAATATGTTTCATCATCATCATCATCATTAATTGAAATGAATATCAATTTGAATGCAGAATTAAGAGTAAAGCCTAATACAGAATAAAATGTCGTTTTTATAGGTACGTCGTTGAGAGTTACAGATTAAGCCACTACAATATCTATGTAAAGACACTGTAGGCCTATTCCGAACAATATGACTAAATTATTAGAACATGGTCAGATCAAGGTGTTACAATATGGAGAATGGTTACCCCTGCCCGGGGGAAATGTGACCTTGGCGGGGGTCCGTCTCCAAACGCATTAATTATCTCCGCCAGCCAATTATGTAATCATCGCCGTTTGTTTGTCTGTCTGTCTGTTTGTTAGCAGGATTACGTAATAATAATAATAATAATAATAATAATAATAATAATAGTAATTATTATTATTATTATTATTATTATTATTACTACTATTACTATTATCATTATTTATATAGCGCACAGATTTACATCTGTTCAATGCGCTTTAGGCCTACATAAAAAGATGATAAAATACATTATTAAAATGGGCAACATTATAAAATGAAATTACAAAATATTATACAGAGACTACAAAAATGTACTTAATATTATAATACATCATTAAAATAATTAGAATTTGAAAATTCACCATCAACGAAATAAATATAGTAATTACCTAACAAACTATTATATACAATTATTTCCGAAATTGTTACATTTCAATACAATACAGATCAATGAAAACAATTAAATTAAATATATCAATATGGAAAGACAATATCAATTAAATGAAAAGATAATAATAAAAAATAATTAATGCTATTTACATCAAATTATTTAAAAAATTAACTAACAAACGGATTATACAATTTAGTGGAGTGGTACAAATTGATTTAACGAAGAGGTGATTACATTTTGGGATGAAAAGACAAGAACAAGGTCACATAAATTAAATGAAAAATTACCGCAAGAGCATAAGCGAAAATAATGGAATGGAATCACCCATAAAAGCCCCGCGTGTATTACTAGCTATTCAGGAACAGGGCGGGAGGAAGGCATTATGGAATATTTGTGAGAAATATTTAGTATTGAAAACAATTTACACAATTATTAATTAGGTTTGGTGTATACTATATAGGCCTATATATTACATATAATAATAATTTCTTTTTTCAAACTTTAGTCAAAAGAATTACAAACATAATTTGTTGATACGCGACACCACTTTTGAGTACCTTTAGAAAATGTGTCAAATTTAATTCATAACAACTGAGGGCTCCCATCCATGAATCTCATAATACAGAAACTATTCTTGCTAAACTATTGGAATGGCTTGACTATTTTCTAACAATAAATTATAAGTTTAATTCTGCCTAGAAAACAACCCAATCACAAATACCTTCTAAATGTCGTATGGTATGTTTAATGCCCTGTTTCTGCTGAAAAACTAAAACTAGTCAGACAGCTGTCGACGATAGCGTATAGCAGTGTTATGGAAACCATACTTTAGAGCCAATAAGAAAGTAATCACACCTTCTGTACTGTAACTGAAAGCAAGATGAAGTGTACGCACAGAAAACGCATCGATTTCAACTAGGCCTCAATCATTGGAGACTTCAAAAATGACGATCGACACCATAGAATACTAGAATCCATTTAAAGCAGTTGTTGCATATATACACAGATTTTACCATAATTAGTAAATACAAGAACATCACTTTCAGACTAATGACACTGTTACCTCCACCATGTCTTTTCCCGGGTACTACTCATAAAAAGTTTGTTGAAAATGTACTCCAAAATGATATTACTCATTGTGTTAACCTGTGTAACTTGTCAAACTGTTAATGATTTGATTCGTAAACTTGCAACTGGAAAAGCTTGTGTTTGAACGGACTGTCCAGCGAACATTTAAAATATACGCTACTACAAACGTTAGAGTCTTGCCTAGCATGTGTTCTAACGCAATGTTGACACACGGTGTAGCTGTAGAAGAAATGGTTAAAGTTATTATTGTCCCCATAATTAAAATTAAATGGGGGGATGTTTCAAGTAAAACTAACTATCGACGGATTGTCATTGCCTCAGTTATATTTAAACTGAGAATATTCTAATGAGTATGTCCGGAGATACCTTGCAATCTAATATCAGTTTGCTTTCAAAGAGAATCACTCAACTGATACATGTATTTTATATACAGTACATATATATCTGTCTCTTATACACATCTAGATGTGTATAAGAGACAGACTTGGTACTGTACAAACATAAATTTCTTATTCGTTGGGGAAGTCAAATATCTAGAGATGGAGTAAGACAAGGTGTGTTATCCCAATTTTTTTTTTAATACAATGCTTATTTCAAAATTAAATATTAAATTGAGTGAGACTAGTCATTGATGTTTATGTAACGGCATTATACTGATGATATGGTCGTTCAGTCTCTAGCTTACAAACACATATATAATTATGTAACAATTTGCCGAAGAGCATGACCTATTATAAAATGCAAAAAAAGACTGTATGGTGTTATGCCCCAAAACAAAGGAACCGTCCGGTGTGCCCAATACGTATTTGTTTATAGGAAAGAAACTGGACTATGTCGATTCCGTTTCGTACCTGGGCCATGGTATTGTTTCCAATGGCATGAAAGATGAGAATGACATTATGCAGCATATGCAGCAGTATCACTCTCTTTTGTATAAGAGGAAAAAATCTTAGAAGTAAATTTAAGAATGCTCTGACAATTAGTGCATACTCTTTAATAGTTACTGTATAAACATGTACCGTGCTTCATTGTGGAAAAATCCCAAAGTAACCACCATTAGATCTTTACAAACTGGTTACAATAATTAAGCCTAATGCTTTTCGCATGCTTCTTAATTTGCCGAGATTTTGTAGCGCTAGTGAGATGTTTGTTGTTCAAGAAATTCCGTCATTCTATGAGTGTCTTAGAAAATGTATTTTTCAATTTCGTGAAAGTCATTAGTAGTAAAAACATAATATTAGTAATTACAGTGACACAATGCATGCTGAATAGCTCTAAGGTAAACGATTATGGAATGCCTTGTTGTTTGGATGACTTTATTTTTGTCCTGTATGTGTATGTGTATGTATATGTATATATGTATATATGTATATATGTATATATGTATATATATATATATATATATATGTATATGTGTGTGTGTATATATGTTTGTATATGTATGTATATATGTATACATATGGGACGATATGTGTTTATCTCGGTCATATCATTACCGTACTTACTTATAAATAGCATCTCTTCGAAGATCTTGCCATGATGTCAACTGCAGGTAAGAAGAGGGCGTATCATATTGATCTCTGTTGCCATGCATCGATGATAAGTGGTCTGATACACATGCGCATGAGTATGAATGAATTGCATGCTTCAATCGGATTTGAATTTCCAACAAAGCCTCAGTGGCGTGGTTGGCCGCAGATTACTCTTTTAGGTTGCGCATTTATATATTTTGCAGCATTGCTGCAAGACATTTTAGAGTTATCTCTATCATATTACTACTTATTTATATAGGCCTATGTATTTGTTGTATGATTGTCCTAGGGAGTTATTCCGAAATAAAGTGAAATGAAATGATGAATTAATACGGTAATACTGTAAATGTAATTCAATAATTTAAACAAACTATTGTATTAAATTATCAAGGTAGCGTATTAACATTGCTGAATATTCATGAGTACTGCTAAATAATCATACCATAAAATATAACATTTTAAAAGTTAAATATATATTAGGCCTATAAGAAAAGTTGAAATTTGCTTACATTGCTTATTTTAAGCAATTTGTTTCCAATTATATTTTAAGATTTAATAGTAATTTTATTATGATATACAATTTACGACACTACAAATTATTGGGCTTTATGACAGATCAGCAGATTGGTGTTTATTAAGATAATACTTTTACAGATCATTTCTATAGTTTGTTTTACGGAGAAAGGATTAAAGTTGATCGAATCGCTAACCCACGAGGATGAGTTTAGGCGTCCTCTTCTGAGCGTGAAGCAGAGTTTGGGAGTTCCATTTGGGACGACCAAGCTCATTGATGACCGTTCATCTGAGACTAAATTTTGGATGGAGGAGACAATGCAATCTAATTGGTGGCCAAAAGCTAATTTGTGGAAAGTAGAAAATTAAATGCTTCGTTATTCGATTACAACGGAATATTCAAGATGGTCGGGTAAATGAAGTCCTTTTTTCAATAAAATGTTAATATTTGATATATGTTGTTATTGGTATATTATGTAGTATGTCGCCATTTCTGCCACATATATAAGTATTATACATGCATATATAGGCCTATAATATATAAATATAATGTACGCTGATGTTGCAGTACCTAAACCAAAAATGGTCTTTTTATATCAATATTTAATGTTGTATCAAAACTTTAGTTTTAGTGGAGTTTTGGTGGAGTTTTTGAATAACAAATACCAACACAAAAATAAAAAATTGTTCATCATGAAGTATAAGAACAATATAATAAAATTTAGGAAAAACGCCGAAAATTCTGCAAAGTGTAAATGTATAATACGGTAAAACTTCCAAACAGAAAGTAATATAAAGAAGAATTTACATGTGTTTACACAGAAGAGTACTGTGACAATGCAAGACCTTAGACAGTTTGAGAAACTCAACAAGGTGGAAAAAGCAAATACAGACACGAACTTTCCAAAATGTAATAGAAACCATCAAGACACATTATTTGGCTTATTAAAATCGAGGGACAACAACTGATGATGATTATTATTAATTATCTAATAATGACTGACCTATTCTCTTGACATCTTAAATCGATATGTTTCAAACCTAGCCTCAGCTATTGTTTAGTTTTCCACCAATCAGCAGCAAAGTCTCACTTTCTAAACATAAGTATTTCCCTGCTTACACAGATATTATTCTCCTGATGGCGATTGAAGCAACTCAATTGAAACGTCGAGACATTAAAGAAACAACAGTTCTTTTCAGAAACTATCTACGTGGTGTACCGCAAGTATTTAATATAAATTACTAATTCGCCATGAAAACCTTCAAATGATATGAAACTGTTACAGAAAGAATGTAGATGAGATTGGCAAGGTATAAAAGCTGGACGATAGGGTCACCATATCAGCGTTTTATGGGCTCTTTACCCAAGGCTCCAACAATTACTGCATTAAAGGAATACGGCAACTGGTTCACCATAAATTGCATAATAATCTTATAATAATCTTATAATAATAATAATAATAATAATAATAATAATTATTATTATTATTATTATTATTATTATTATTATTATTAATAAAAATAATAATTTTTTTTAATAATAATAATAATAATAATAATAATAATAATAATTATTATTATTATTATTATTATTATTATTATTATTATTATTATGCAATTTAAGGAGAACCTATAAATTATGTGTACCGAATGTTCGAAACATTATGTATCATAAAGTGAACAGTGCTATTCACTACCAAATTAGTAGACTAGAGACCTAATTTATGCAATGGTTTTTGTTCACTCTTTGCTTGGATTTCATTCTATGTTTTAAATAAATTCATGCTGTAAATGTTTACTATTACTGTAAATGAACCAATCATGCGTGCCATGAATGTATTTTTCTCAAAGAACCTTCATTATCCAACCAACAATCATTATAATTGTACTATCACTTTTGTATATCTCATAGATCTAAATATTTTGTGGTTTTGTCAAATTTCTATATAACACAGTATACTTTTTCGCTTTCTTTGTTGGTTAATTTATTTTCGCAATTCTGTTCTGGTCTACAGAGTTGTTTAATTTGCTGATGATGTTTTTGTTTAATTATGTTCGGGAATCACATTTTCCTATTTTTGCTTCTGCATCTGTCAGTATTTAACTTGAAATGCTTTTGTGTACAGCAGATACAGCAAATTGTGTATCTACTTTTTCTTGTGCTCTTGATCGCCTTGTTCTGTTGTTCTTGTTCTATAGATTTGTAATTCTGAAATAAAAGATGAATGAATGAATAAGTTTTAAATAGGATAGACAATGGATTGTTTTAAATTTATTTAAAAATATCATCATCAATACGATTATTATCGAGTTTACCTCTATTTTCTGCATCAACATTTCTTTCGCAATAAATTACAGAAATGTTTAAAACGTGCACATAGGTCTTGGTCCACGATGGTCAAAACGGCTTAGACTTTCTTCAAAAGAATGGTGTGCAATAGGACTTTTATAAGCTTGCATTTCAGCTATCTTGTTCATTACTAGACTATCATTATTAATATAATTTGAAATTAAACTGGATAATTAAACAATCCATAGACAATGTATAAACGAGGTCGAACGTAAAGTTTTTTTGTTTTTTTTTGTAGTTTATGCACTGATGTTAAATTTGAGAGGTATCATTAGCGGACGTAGCCCGTACAGTACCCTTCCAACTACGTCTTCTAAACAAGCTGCTTAGGGTTTTGAAATTATCAAAAAGCATTAGGTTGTATTATAAAATATGACACCCGGTGCTCAATACAAAAAAATGCTAGACCTATGCTCACATAGGTGTGACCTGATTATAGAATTTTTAAAAAAACATGGCCTACATTCATTATTTGTGGATCTAAACCCTATAAATTATTTTTGCAATATCATCATTATCATCACCTTTCCATATCCATTACAAAATAAGCCCTTGATTATATGTTCCTTAGCTGAGCAATTCAGAATTACCAATGACTCTCAAAATGAATTTATTTATCGGCTAACTGCCATTACTGGAGTTTCCATTATAAATATAATAGCATATGTGACTATATCTTCAACCAATTGCGTATAAAAACAGATGTTAAATGAAAAAAATATATCATCATTAAAAGTAACTCATATGAATGACCTCTCTGTCAAAGACCTACATTTTTATTTTGTTGACTTTCTCAAAGAGTTATTATTGGCCCTCTTTCTATTCCTATTGACACGCAACACCAGAGCTCTCTACTATGGGCCTACTGCGATTGGCTAAGATACACTCCGCGTAATCTAGTTTAGACGCGCTCAATGAAGCTTCAACACTATTTTGACGCCTTTGTTGACGCAAACAGGAGTAAGTAGTGTTGCTTGCGTTTTTGCGGCTCAACTGAACCATACCTCCATGACTGAACCAAGCCTGAAAAGGTTAAGATGCGTGAACAAACTATTCGCACGTAGGATCTAACTACCAACTAGTTAATCATTATGGTAATTATTACCTCTGCCAAGGAGGTTATGTATTCGCTGCTCGTTCTGTGTCTGTCTGTCGTGCTGTCTGCCTGTATGTTAGCAAGATTACGCAAAAACTATAGATGAATGAATCATCATACAATTTAGTGGAATGTTACATAATAATCAAAGAAAGACTCTATTCAGTTTTTGGAAGGAAATGTCAAAGGACAAGGTCAAGGTTTAAAGGTCAATTATTGACCTTTAAGCATAAACGAAAATAATGGAACCGCCCCAGTATTCAAGCAACACTCAACCAAATAATGTGCTGTATCTAAATCATTGAGGGTATGCTGAAGTTTCACCCATCATATACACGGCCTGCTTATTGCTGGTATTCAGGCACAGGGCGAAGGTATGCACCATGTGTAGTGACCGATCTAGTTAATAAATAAAATATCAATTACGCTTTTTATACAATAAAATATTGAATTATTAAAATAGGTCTGAGAAGGCAACCTCAAACATGTTTACCTTCATTGTAATATATGCTGGCTTATTTAGTTTTAAAAATATTAAGCGTTGTAATACTTCATATGTGGCCTAATATAAGCCGTATTTATAGCCGGATAAAAATCCAATTTGGAAGTTACAGTAATTATTCGTTGACCTTTAGATAAGAAAGTTGATCAAGATAAAAACCTCTCACTATTTTAGTGTTAAGGTTGATTTAATGTTAGAATTAATAAACTAATCATTATTACTGCGTCATCAATCATTATTAGTTTAACGTGTATCGGGCAGTACCCGGGAGAACTATTAAATGAGGCAAGAATATTCAAGTTATAGGCAGATATATTTTTCACAATAAATAAAATATGACAGTAGTTTGGCTTGTTTAGACTACAGTGGAAGATTGTCAAATAAAAATTAAAAAGGTACGTATTAAAATGTAGGGCTAGCTATATTATAACATAAATTTGTATATAATATATATATATTACTATATTACTTTGTCTAATGTTAAGATATGAGCAAAACAAAAATGTATATATTATTCAAGTCAAAAAAGTTAAATGGTTCAGCTATCTAATATATTATATTTGCTTCAATATCAAAAACATACAATTACAAAATGTGTGAAGCCATGATATACACATATTAGCCGCGTCATAAACCGAGTCAACGATGTCTCATGAGGGACTGTTATACGAACATCGGCTTTAATTTCAATTAATTTAATGTTTCCACATAGAATTAATGATTTCAATAAGAATCAGCAAACTAAACTGATATTAACAACAGAAATTTGAGGCTCAAAACTAACCGAGCAAATTAATTGATCACGTGTGTACAATAAATGGGGATTCATAATTAGAAGCCCTGTGGCTCGTGGAGGAATTCGTTGGAGCATTTGTTTAGGAAGTTTACGGTTGATGTAAAACCATTAGGGCCTACCGTATATTTCTTTACGGTTAAAAACAAAGGGGAAAAATGACTGATCTAACCAAATCCCAATGGTTAAATTAAAATACGTGACCGTTCCTGTGGTTCGATGCTCGATGTTGTTCAATGTGACAAATATTACAGCTGAATCAACAATGACCACGTGACAGTGACGGATGACACGTGACACAGGCGGACGAAACGTGACACTGACTGATGGCACGAGCGCGCAGTGATGACCTGGCCCATTCCTGCGGGGTGTTTCCAAGTAACATATCATCACGTACGTACACAAAGCTAATCAGGTGACATACAAAAAGTAAACAGATTGAAAATCCGACAAATTTGTCTGCTTTAAAGCGTCCACCATTTTTTACGATATAATAAAACGTAATTAGATGATGCAATGATGTTATATATTACTCAGTAATACATTTTTTTTTCTATTATCTGGTAAAAACCTGTAAAAAATCAACCATTTAAAATGCTAATTTTAAAAAGATCTACAGAACGAAAGAATTAGGTTTACGAAAATCCTAAAATCCAAGTCAAAGGTCAATGCATAAAATATCAGATGTCTGTTGTTTTTTTTTTAAATTCGATATTACTTTTTGGTGATGGTATTCATTATCTGTCTCTTATACACATCTAGATGTGTATAAGAGACAGACGTCAGGTAGGGCAAAATTACACCTATAAGACAGAAGACGCATAAAAGAAAATAACGGAACCGCCCCAGTATTCAGGCAACACTCAACCAAATAATGTGCTGTACCTAAATCCTTGAGAGCATGCTGAAGTTTCGCCCATATACACGGCCTGCTTATTGTTGGTATTCAGGCACAGGGCGAAGGTATGCACCATATGAAGTGACTGATCTAGTTAATAAATAAAATATCAATTACGTTTTTTATACAATAAAATATTGAATTATTAAAATAGGAGGTCTGAGAAGGCGACTTCAAACATGTTTACCTTCATTGTAATATATGCTGGCTTATTTAGTTTTAAAAATATTAAGCGTTGTAATACTTCATATGCGGCCTATATGCCGTATTTATATAGCCGGATAAAAATACAATTTGGAAGTTACAGTAATTATTCGTACTGACCTTTAGATAAGCAAGTTATCGAAATAAAAACCTCTCACTATTTTAGTGTTAAGGTGGATTTAATGTTAGAATTAATAAACTAATCATTATTACTGCGTCATCAATCATTATTCGTTCAACGTGCATAGGGCAGTACCCGGAGAACTATTAAATGAGGCAAGAATATTCAAGTTATAGGCAGATATATTTTTCACAATAAATAAAATATGACAGTATGATTAAAAAGGTACGTATTAAAATGTAGGGCTAGCTATATTATAATATAAATTTGTATATAATATATATATAGGCCTATATTACTTTGTCTAATGTTAAGATATGAGCAAAACAAAAATGTATATATCATTCAAGTCAAGAAAGTTAAATGGTTCAGCTATCTAATATATTATATTTGCTTCAATATCAAAAACATACAATTGCAAAATGTGTGAAGCCATGATATACACATATTAGCCGCGTCATAAACCGAGTCAACGATGTCTCATGAGGGACTGTTATACGAACATCGGCTTTAATTTCAATTAATTTAATGTTTCCACATAGAATTAATGATTTCAATAAGAATCAGCAAACTAAACTGATATTAACAACAGAAATTTGAGGCTCAAAACTAACCGAGCAAATTAATTGATCACGTGTGTACAATAAACGGGGATTCATAATTAGAAGCCCTGTGGCTCGTGGAGGAATTCGTTGGAGCATTTGTTTAGGAAGTTTACGGTTGATGTAAAACCATTAGGGCCTACCGTATATTTCTTTACGGTTAAAAACAAAGGGGAAAAATGACTGATCTAACCAAATCCCAATGGTTAAATTAAAATACGTGACCGTTCCTGTGGTTCGATGCTCGATGTTGTTCAATGTGACAAATATTACAGCTGAATCAACAATGACCACGTGACAGTGACGGATGACACGTGACACAGGCGGACGAAACGTGACACTGACTGATGGCACGAGCGCGCAGTGATAACCTGGCCCATTCCTGCGGGGTGTTTCCAAGTAACATAGCATCACGTACGTACACAAAGCTAATCAGGTGACATACAAAAAGTAAACAGATTGAAAATCCGACAGATTTGTCTGCTTTAAAGCTGTCCGCCATTTTTTTACGATATAATAAAACATAATTAGATGATGCAATGATGTTTATATTACTCAGTAATACATTTTTTTTCTATTATCTGGTAAAAACCTGTAAAAAATCAACCATTTAAAATGCTAATTTTAAAAAGATCTACAGAACGAAAGAACTAGGTTTACGAAAATCCTAAAATCCAAGTCAAAGGTCAGTGCATAAAATATCAGATGCCTGTTTTTTTTTTTCGATATTACTTTTTGGTGATGGTATTCATTATTTGCTATTTACTATCCTAGTGGTAACGGGCTGGTAAATAATTTTTAAAAATGTATTTTTTAGTAAAATAAATAAATGTATTCAACCTGTCAGGAGGTACCCACTTATGTGTTGGGCCCTCGGCCCATGGTTTCCTCTGACAGTGGTCTGTCGAATTTGTAATAAATAAGTTAAATAAATAAAATGAGTTAAACGCAGACGCGATATGGTTTGCGTCGGGGGCAGTCGCGTCGTAGAATATTAAACATGTTTAATATTTCTCACGACGGCTGAGAAAATGGCTTCGGGCTGCGTCGTACGACGCTGTCTGAGTTCGAGTTTAGATTTGTAATTTTTTAAATTTTTTTTAAAATGAAAACCTTTTTTGATTGACATTTACCTCAGTCTCAATTTGTTTCTTATTTTTTAAGCAATTTCATCCTCAGTGGCAATGTTCTTATAAAAAAAAGTGTATTCTTCATATTTATTTAACATTTTCGTCCCAGCTTTGATGAAGCAACATTCTGTATCAACGTACATAAGAAGCCAAATAGGCGTAGGCCTATGTTATCCCGCCATCGGGCACCCTTATTACCATATAATCTCACGCTCTGGATGTTTTAATTTAGACGGATGATTGAATGCGAAATTACTCTCTTTAACTTATGGGGGAGCGTATTATTGTTTTTAAGATTCTGTCAATGTTCACCAATGAACTTTCCAGACAATCTTTTATTGTTAACTCTGCATAAAAATAAATCTGTATTTTTAGATTTTTACATAATGTGTTAAATAGGCTTATAC
Source organism: Anneissia japonica (assembly GCF_011630105.1). Lineage (NCBI taxonomy): Eukaryota > Metazoa > Echinodermata > Crinoidea > Comatulida > Comatulidae > Anneissia > Anneissia japonica. The sequence goes on from NW_022724789.1 coordinate 790,341, forward strand.
CGTATTAATTATAATACAAACATTTTATTTAATTTTTTTTTGCGCTTCTGATATTGTATAGTTTTAAATATTAATGCACAAAACTGGCCTAAAAGTGTTTACAAAATACGAAGAATGAACTTTACTTTTTTTAAAGACAAAAGAAAAGCACCTTTAGTTGGCAAAGTAAAACCATAACATCCAAACTATAAAAATATGTATGCCTAAATTATTAAAATCGGTTAAAAATAACAGGACAGCGTATAGAATGGACATCATCATGTTTATGAAGTGATGTTGTTGGAGATACAGCCAGATAAAATCAACATTGAATTCATTTTTTCAAGCCAGTACATTATCTTAGGCGAGAACATTAGTTCAGACCTCGATCAAGCAGCAAATACTTATTGATTTTTTCCTCACTGATGTATCATGTTAATATCATCACAGAATACTTGACATCTACAAAATGAGCCAAACCATCGTACGATTTCATACCGTTTGATAAATACATACACATTATCAGGAGCAATTTAGTATTATACACGGGCGATTGGTTTCCGTCACACCCGAAGGCCCCGGCGCCAATTCACTTTAAACAAGTTTTCTAGTTCGGCATAAACTTTTCATAACGTCATAACGTTACTGCATCGATAGTTACAGGGAATGCTAATTACAGTGTGAGATGGTATTATGGTGATGATGTAGGGTGAGAAGGACTCACCAGGCCGGTGTTGATTATACCATCGAACTATTCTATCTATAATTACACCTACTTACCTATTGCTGGAATTTTGAACATGACATTTTCTTTTTTCTTTTTTTTTTTTAGAAGCCGGCTTTTGGTTTTCATTGCTGCGAAACGAACAGTTGCGATTCAAACGCAATGATGATCTATCTATTCAGCGGGTCATCCTTATGTGAAAAACGTATGTAACTTGACAAGCGAATATAAAAATGTGCATACTAGCGGCTTTAAAATATAGCTAATTCATTTGGTAATGCGCTTAGTAGTAAAAGTTCTTTCAAAGTGGAACATTCGGATATGCGTAATTAACTATTTACTAGTATATTTCTTTGGCGGTGCTTTGTAGAATTCCGATTACTTCAGTAGTTTACGTGTAGCTACATTCCAAAAATTCTAGGCCAGTCTTTTCCAGCTGTAGGCAAAGATTTTTAGTCAGGTTTAGATTTACCAAACAGAGACGTAGAAAGTACACAATGTTATACAACGAATGATAGTAATTAGGCCAGTTCAGTTCACTATTATTTCATAACTGGTCTACTAATTCGTTTATTGTACACAACTTATTTTATGGTCCTTAAGCTGGGCAATCATTGCGTCGTATGACGGTCGCACCATCCAACTCCGCTCTCTGTGAGCGATAGACGATGCGACGCCGTCTGCTGATTATCGGTGGCAGTCTGAACGGATGTCATTAAAAACATTCCGTTGCGCGCGTGTCGTCGCGTTGCGTTCTTTATAGTGTATCACGTCGGCCGACGACACCGTCGTGCGCAGTAGTGCGTGCCCGGCTTTATGCTAAGCCCCGCTCCTTGAATACAAGGTCCCAAAAAACATGGTAAACGTACGTAGGCCTAAACGCCTGCGTTTGAGTGGGACAAGCGCGTATTACTGACCGAGTTAAGATTGGTCGGATAAATTGACACTTCGGAATAGTTCATTGCACAGTCAACGCACAAGAAGTCGGTCGGTTGACTAAGACTAACCAACCGCTACATATCTATTTACTGTATTGTTGTGATAAATGACAAGCGTCATCCTCTCCACCTTAAACTTGTCACTTCAACAGTGCAACGCACCGTGTTCAAGACCATCATGCCATAGTCATTCTAAATGCATCGGGTAACGCATTACAAATTCATTTTAACGTTTTTATCGTAAATGATAGTATACTACGATTATCCACCAGCTACACCAGTCAATAAAACTTAGCTTTCCGGAATGACAGCAACCTGACCAGTCAGAACCAGTAATACCCGCTTGTCCCGGCAAACGCACATTTGCGTAAGTTTTAAGGCCTGTTTATACTTCAGCGATAACGATAACGATAAAAAAGCGATTGTTCATATAGAAAACAAAAGAAGTAAGAGAACTTTTTACACTAGGCCGATTCGATAACGATTTATCGTGTATACGATAACAAAATATTTTAACAAATTAAATCAGATGACGTCATAATCATGGAAAAACGATAAAATCGTTGCTACTACTACGATTTTAATGGTTTTCCATGATTATGACGTCATTTGATTTGATTTGTCAATATGTTGTTATCGCATAACTGATAAATCGTTATCGAATCGTTCTAGTGTAAAAACTTTTCTTATATCTTTTATTTTCTATATGAACAATTGCTTTGTAGCATTTTTATCGTTATCGTTGAAGTATAAACAGGCCTTTACGCTGTCGTGTTGTGGGGACCTTATGTTAATCGAGGTTCTATACAAAGAATATAGAAACGGTGTTATTACTTAATGAATCTTTCAATTGGTGAGAACCATATTTTCTCGTTTGAAATTTCAAGTATAACCTAAATAAAGTAAAGTATTTTAAGTAAAACCTAAATGCAAAATATCCCAGTACTGACAGCAAAATAGTTTTTATAGTCAATACTTTTACCCGTGTGTTACTTTATATTATACTATTATAAAAATAGTATCAAATTTCGAACTTTCATGTGAAAGGAATCCGTACTTCCTCCGGACTGACATCTTAATTGTCAAAGAAAATAATACCTAAAGCTTTAGGAGGCAATTGACAATTGAGGGCGCACTAACAGGATAGATAAAGTGACATAGTCATTAAAATGCATTGATTATTTTGAACGGATGTTCATGCCTACACCATTAGGGTTTCGTTTATAGTACATCAAGTTTAAATGACAGCGATTAAATGGCAAACGTTCAGGGTTGTTGAAACCTTGGAACAAACCCGATAGACCATGGAGATAATTACTTGAATCTCCGTGGGTTTAGGGAGCTCGTGGGAGGAATTAACTCGTATATTGAAAATAATGCGATCCTTCAACAATAGATGAGCTCCTATGTTTGAAACATCACTAATAGCATACTGATGATGTAAAAATCAGAAAGAACATTAGTAGCCTAAGCTACAGGGTTTCATTTTTCTTGCAAAAAAATCTCAGCTTACCTATTCCTTTCCTATTAATCACAGCATATTTATCCCTGAATAGCGTGTATTGGAAGGGAACACCCCACCATAAAACGTTTGCACCCCAAGGCGTCCTAACTGAAAATTTGCTAAATCACCTCACATCCCATTATTTTCCATAATAGCACCATTACGTAAACGTTGCAACCCCTCCTTCCCAATCAACCTTTACGTCCCCATGTCTATATATTTTTACATATGCCAGTACCCTTCCAAATTTGCCCATGATCTAATATCAATAATGATGAGAATAACATTGATGATAATAATAATAATAAAGGATTTCAGAAAATCAACGTTGCATAAATTTTATAGGATGATGGAGAAGATATTATGCATTTCACGGTAATTTTTCGTTGGACCTAGCTATCACTACTCTGAAACTCCACAGAAAAGTGCGTTAAACATAAAAGTTTATTCATAGGAGTGACGTTCTGACCAACATGATGCATTTACTGAATACTCAATACGTTCCCAACTACTACGAAAAAAACTCTTGCAAAGTTATTCGGGTGTGAATCCCATCTTCAAAAGGTTAGTGTCATAACCGCTACACCATCCAGATTGTGCTTTGTGACCGATAATAATAATAATAATAATAATAATAATAATAATAATAATAATAATAATAATTGTCGACTTATATAACGCATATTGTAGAGATAGTCACATTTTTTATTCACTTATATAGCGCATATTGTAGAGATGGTCACTTTTTTTATTCACTTGTTCACTTAACTACTACACTAGTAGGCCTACAAACAAGTGCCGGGAACCAAGGCGACCAAGGCCTGAAATTAGGCTTCCGGACTAATCTTAATTATTTAAATAGTGTTAAATCCGATCCCCAATTTAGTTAGTGTTGAACCCGATCCCCAATTAGCAGCGGGTACTGCAATGCTATTTCGATATTGTTCTTCAGTCTATTCATGTTAAACTACAGTATGTAGAATATCGTTATTTTTACTAGACGATCCAAGTACGGAAATTGACCAAAGTGGAGGGCAGGAAACACGTGCAAAAGCAATAAACAGCAATAATAATAAATAATAATAATAAATAATAATAATAATAACAATAATAACAACAATAACAACAATAATAAGAACAATAATAACAACAATAATAATAACAGTAATAATAACAATAATAATAATAATAATTATAACAATAATAACAATAAAATATTAATAATAGTAACAATAATAACAATAATAATAATAATTATAACAACTACAATAATAACAATAACAATAAAATAACAATAAAATAATAAAACAATAATAATAATAATAATAATAATAATAATAATAATAATAATAATAATACAGTAATAATATTAATAAAAATAATAAAGTTCGCCCTCCAATTGGAGACCACGTGTGGGACTTTGGTGGTCTTGGGGTTTGGTCTCCACACATAGGGATAGCTAAGTGTTAATTGTTTGAAGATTGTTATTTGGTTCTTTGAAAAAATGGTCTCGAATTATAGGGGTCTCGGAATTAGAGGGTGCACTGTAATACGAGCAGAAGACAAACCAACATCAACGAGAAAAACGAAAACAAATTCAATAGCAATAAATCAAGAGAAATCAGTTTTTTAAAGTGTTTATTACACCAATCATTATACTACTTGCATAAAATATAGCTTTTAATAATATATAGATATAAACAATAAAATTATAACTTGTCAAACAAATTCTACCATTCAGCCATGGGCTAATTCAATCTTTATGTATATTTTTAAAAAGTGAAGCAAAGTGGATTAAATTTCCTCCGTGAATCTTTCTGAAGTTAAATTCTTCCATGGTTATAGCCTACCCTTCCATGGTATTAATCCACATTACTTTTCTGCTTGAAAAATGTACTGCACCCATCCATGTAAGATTCGATAGAACAACTATCATTCGATTACTCTTAAAATTAATCTAGGAAGCCAAGGTAGTTTTAAACCATTGTGTTTAATATCCCAACAACATATTATACTCATAGATTATCAGCTGGAATATCTTTAGCGACTACAAACGACTTATAATGCATGTGTTAATATAAATTATCAAGGTTAAAATTAGGAAAACATGCCTATTTATAAAACTATATTAAAAGAGAATGGCTTTTTGGTGTAAAGATATCTTGCAGTGGCATACAAAGCAGCACATAGTCTTTTATACAGACAATCCCTGTAGAACAATGCTAATTGTATCTTAATAAAGGTAACAAATTAAAAGAACATGGTCACAACTCAAAACATGCTACTGTTTTTGACTACGAATCTTATCACCAATTCTCTTACTCTACTCTGTAATTACAGGTATTATGTAAACCTATTTTTAGTTCAAAGCATATTAGGTAGACTGTTGATGATGAGGTTATAAATATATTGATACATTATGGTACTAGAGTGGAGCTGTAGCCTAGTAGCAGCAGGTTGTGGGTTCAAATCATTTGAGACTCCAGATTTCTTTATTGTTATCACGGCTAAAACAACTCTACTATTTAGGCCTCATAATGAGACTGCTTATACTTCCATCCAGTAATTGGCAAATGTACTTTTTGATTAAAAGTAATATAAATTTTAATCAATAAAATTTTAAAAATTGTGCCAATTACGGTGCTGAATTCCTTTTAGGCTAGAATTTCTTGTTCTGCAGCATTTCAAATTATCATTATCCGGTATCAATTTACAGAATCATGCACAGATTGATACTCACAAATCAAATGTTAATGACGACATTTTACGCGCGTAACCGAAAAATTGTCTGAGATTACCAATGCACTAATTTTCGACTCATGCTGTAGTTTGGAGGAAATAATGAGTCGGATCACTGAACACTCTCGGATACACCTACCTGATATCTATCCTGCCTTTGAGGCCATCTTATAAACAAAATATCATAACCTCAATTAGAATGCGCCAAATTAATCGGCAACCTTCGTGTAATAAATCCAAAGTATTCACATTTCAACATGAAATGAAAACCTATTTTTCATCAATGATGGCCTATTTCATGACCTAGTTGACATGATGTGCACTCGCCAATTAATTCCATGTTTAATGCCCGAGGGAGGATAAATACCATACCGTTAACGGAGATATATTATATATGTCACTAAAATATACACACAACATAAATACAGTATATACATATATAAATCTTATTCATATATAAATGTATATATGTATAAATATGTCTTGGTGTGTGAATAAAGGCGCTTCTAGATGTATGTGTCATGGGTTTTAGAATGCCTATAGTGGTGGTTTCTATCTGGTGTTTTCTGTATTGTGTAAATGGGTGTCTGTGAGGTGTATATGTATAGTTGTGTCCATGAAGTTGTGTCTGAGTAGATGTTCGTCGGGGTGTTTTGCATTGGGTGTTTCTGGGCTTAGGTAATGTTTATGTAGATCTGTTTGTGGGTGTAGCTGTGAGGGTGTGTTTGTGGGTATATTTTTATGGGGTGCCTCTGTGTAGTGTGTACTGTGTAGGTGTGTTTTGCATTGTGTGTTTTTTGTGTTGGGTGATTGCAGGGTATAACTGTGATGTGTCTGTAAGCATGTTGGTGGGGTGTTTGCTAGGGGGTTAATGGGATACATTAATGGGGGTGTGTCTCATGAAGATTTCAGTTGAGTATAATGTGTTTGCGTGTTAAATATAATACCTGAGTACTATGTGCATGCACATGTTTTCTTGGTAGCTCTATAACTTCTAGATGCGATTACAGCTATATATATTTTATATAGATATACTTTACTAAGCGAGTAACCTACTATGGGTAACATGGGTGGAATGATCAAAGACATTCTTTACAAGCCTAAACCACAGCTGGAATGGTCTCTTCTGGGAGTGGGCTGAAATGAGGCTTCTTGTACCTGGAAGACAAGACAGTAGTAAATTATACATTATACAGGTAAATCATGATGAAAAAATGATGCTATTTTTATAAGGCATGCAAAAATAATAATAAAAATATGTTCTGTATTAATTTATAAATGTGTTTATATATTTCTCTGAACTCCTCTTTCCCTTTGTTTATATGTTGTATTGAAGATTTTTAGTGTACACAAAGCAAAGAAATATTGTGAAAGATTCATCATTAATAAAATTAACAAATGATAATATCAATAATAATAATAATAATAATTTTAAAAAATAAAAGTATAAGTAACAATACAAATTAACAATAATAAAAAGAATACCAATAACAATAATAACAATAAATAATAAAAACAACAATAGAGTTGGATCCAGGTATTTATAATAGAAGAGGTTGCATGGACGGACTTTTTATCAAATTTTACAAAATTGTTGGCCATGACGTCACCACGACTCTAAATGGCACTCTTCAGGCTTAAATTTGAATGTAATGGTTTGTTTCCCATTTTTTTCAAATATTTAAGGGGTCAGATATCTTCAACAAGAAGGTTCAAAATATGTAAGTAGCTCCTATTATATTTGAAGGACGCAATCTTGGTAGATTACCCCATTAAATAATAAACAATGCCCACATACGTATGTAACAAATATTTTGCATTTCCCTTAGTTATTAAATATCATAATTGATTGTATGATTAATATCACAATCATGCAATTTTCCACATACAATTTTAGCATCAAGGACGATGCTACGACCGTGACAGATGAGGTTGCCATGGCAGCAGAGGCCATCCAGGGTTGAAGAAAGACTCCTAACGTAGACAGAGCACCTAAGATAAAGAAATATAGTGTATCAATATTACTGTAATGTACATACATGTGCATGTTCACATTTTCAGATGACGGAAAAATTCATATTATGAAGCAAAATAGCGACATCTGTTTTCATAAGTTACATTGTACTAGTATACTAGTATTTTATCATAAACTCTGTTTATTAAAGAAATATTTCCGAGTTCCTATAGGAAACTCCCTTCACTGAACCTGATTACTGGCTTGTATAATTTTGGTTGCAACGTTACATTGTTATGTGTAGAGCTATGACCTTCGGCCAACATAATTCCATACAATAAGCAATGAAACGAAGCACGCGCAACAGTTTTTCATTGCAATCCGCTCTACAACTGACTCTCAGCAGAGACCATTGCGTCGCGAAGTGCTAACAAAGAGCAGGGATGAGAGTTAATACGACAGTGTGTGCTTGGACTTAAAGTAGACTACAAACACATTAGATTAAAATCAACTTTATTAACTGTTGCATGATATACTACATTGCTTTCAAAAATATCAAAAGCAATTGTTACCTCAATGTAGTTTGCATACTGAAAGTTCATGTTTTGTACTACCTGACGTGTTATCGTACCGAATACTTAGTATATGTCTAAATACTTTCAGTAGGCTAGGCTAGCCTAGAAAAAGTATTTATTTTTGGAACGTACTGATTATTTGGTACGATAGCTTGAAATATGACTCCTATTGCAATTGTTCCATACAAAATACATTTCAAAAAGAGAAAGTAAATACAAAAAAAAAAAAGCTGAAAAAAAAACAATGCCCACTTGAAAGTAGGGCAACACAAAACAATCATTTAGCCTAAGGTATTGTACTATTTTGCTACTAACTGATTAATGACTGATGTCATGTGAGTGTATAAGAAATATAATTCAATAGATTATATAAATGATTAATCTATATAGACAGGTGAGAAAATAACCCTCAATAAAAGATGAATACAAATATGTAGAGAATTATTACCAAACAATTTTGTTACTTAAAATAACTCCGCAATATAAATCATGATGTGTCATCGCTCATTTGAAATACCATAAGGGTTCTCAAAAAGCGGCTTGCTTAATAAAGTCGTCTCATTCAATTGGTTGCCAGTTTCAGCATAAAACAAAAAACAAAAATGGAAATGATTCAAGCAGCATCTAGAGCTGTTTGGCAGTTTATTTTACACATCAACATAGATTTTGTTTAAATTGAGTAATGACATTTAATAGAAACTAATAATTTGTTAACTTGTCTTAAAAAAAAAAATTGTTAAAGGTAAGAATTATAATAAATCGAAAAGTCAATTGTGTTGTTGTATACAATAGCGAGTCAAGTGGACGAGCAGTAAGGGCAGGGGTGCCACTAACTACAGCCATAACATTGGTGCTAGTTCAAGTCGTTCCTCGCCCAGGGTTTCGGTTTGTAGAACAAAGTCTTCTCGGATAAGGACTTAAAATGGAGGTCCAGTGTGTACATCTGGCTCGTAGGGGGTTACCCCGATGCTATGGTTCACTTAAGCCCTGTCGTCGTGGAATGATATGAACGTGTAGCTACAATAGGTGAATCGGCTACTAGGTCTCCCTCCACTTTGGGACTGGGTTTTCCATGGTCCCTAATTAGAATACAGATAAAAGAATTGGTCTTTAATTGGAGGATCTCTAATTAGAGGGAGACCTATATTTAAGAAATCAGGAAGCTCAGCTGCAGCAATTGTGACCAACCCACATGTGCGACTATGCAAAACAAAAATATTCTGCACCTTATTCCTAACCATAATAGGGGAAAAAGACTGGTACAGAGGGTTAGAGCTGTGGGGATGAGGGTTTTAGTTGTGGGGCTAAAGGGTTGCAGCTAAGGTTGGGGGCTGTTTTTGATAAATCACAGAAATCACTAATAATTACCTCATTATTAAAAATTAAATGGCAAGATGGCAAATAAATCAAGTTGAAACAAATAGCAGATAAATAACGTGATGACAAACCTGCTGCAATTGGTATTCCAAGGCCGTTGAATATACAAGCAAAGAAGAAATTTATGTATATTCGTCGCACTGTGTGCTTTGACAAATCGATAGCTCCAGCAACATCCATCAAATCGTTCTGTAACGAGAGCATTATATTTAAACAATCAATCAAATTTATGTGCTGTAATATACAATAATAAACATTCATCCCTCTAAATTAGTTAAAAACTTTTTTTTTTCTTTATTCTTCTTTGTTGCAATTTAAAAAAAACTGAGCTTCTGGTTTTTGATTGGCTGTGGGAAGTCTGTAGCATCTAGATGCCCTTACTAATTATAACAAACTCTCAAACTCTACTGTGGAAAAAAAAATAAAAAATAAAAATTTACAACTACCTTCACAACCATTGTAAAGGCGGATTTACACTAAGCGCATTTATTTGCAGACTCACATTTTTATCAGAGTTTTTTGCTTCTGCGAAATTAGTAGTTCAAACTGTTCCTACTTTTTGCGAGGCAAAAAAATGTGCATCCAATCAGATCTCAGTAAGCGAATCAACGCTTTCGTTTTTTGCACAAATAAATTTGCCTAGTGTGAAACCGGCTTAGGATTATCTATTAGCACTGTTATATCCGCGAACATTGATGTATTGAGGAGGCTGATGGTGTGCATTGAGAAGGTAGTGGGGTAGTGTTACTTATGTAACAGACCTTTCTGGAGTGTCAATAAAACTTAACAACCAATCAGAACACTTGTCCTAGAAACACACATGTTTTCATAGGTTTATGCTAATGTCTTTGTGGGACCTTAGCAACAATAACCAAGGGGTGGAGCTTAGAAAATATGCAAATTGTTTGTACATTCCATTTGCTAAATTGAATCAATATAATCTTGTGAGAGTATTACGACTGTATATACTTTAAAATATGCATTTTGATTGTATATATTTCTCTATATGTGGCAAAGACAAGCCAAACCAGTCACTCGTCGCAAAAATCGATTTTGAGTTATTAATACAGTGTTAGAGAGTAAATAATAGCTATAAAATGGTAAAAAAATCATTCAAATCGGACATTTCCTTATAAAGTTACAAGCGTTTAACCACACAGCTGTTTAAAGAACAATATATGAGAAATTAACCGTCAAAATTTATGATTTCAGGCATTTCTCATGCAGAAACTATCTTAAAATCCTTAAAAAGTATTGTTTTAACATTGAAAATGGGGAAAATAACAGCATAGAATGATGTGTAGATATATAAAGGGTAGTTTAGTGCGATAAAATCAATTTTTAAAAATTTGACATTCCAACATGTTTTGGCCATTTTCTCTGAAACACGATTTGCAAAGAGTGACTGGTTTGGCTTGTCTTTGCCACATATTAACTCCACTGAATTTAAAAACATAAAGATTAAGCCTGAGTGTAGGTACAGTAATTTTTTTTTTGTACAGTTTAGTCAAGTTGTAGGCCTATTTATTATTGTCTGAAATAAGAGTACATAAATTTGCCTCCCGAAAGAGTTTTAATTTATTGTGTTAATTAAGACCATATTATGGTAGATCTATGTTAGAGAGTAATTTACATTGTATTTTTACATTCATTGAATATATATCCTGAATGAATATAATGCAAATAAATAAATATATATCACATCCAAATTCCTGAAGACATTACATCATTTCTCCCATAATGCACTAGGTTTAAAATACCTTGATGATATTCTAGTCATGCAAGCAAATGTCCGATTCAAACACGGATTTATGGTACTAGGAAAGATTTAGTTGAAATTGACAAGTTACCAACAGTCTATAGCATTCAAATTAGTGTTACACTGTTATATTACCATGTTCATTGTAGGTCATTTCCACATTACCATAATGAATTACGCTTTTATGGACACAAGATGGCAGCAAACCAATTAACTATGGCTAAATAGATGGCAGTTAATTTAACTTAATGTCTTTTCACTTACAAACAATAACGAAATAATTAAAAACTGGTGGTAATAAAAATAAATTGAATAATAATGTACACGCAAAATTCTGCTTGAAAATCGAGTTTGTATTAAACAGAAACAATTAATTTCTTTGTTGCATTTCGCAAAACACAATTCTGTGAAGAACATTAACAGCTACAGAAGGCGTTCAACTCAATTAATCAATTTAATTAACTTTTTTAAAGAAACACCAGACAATCTAGTCACAAAGTTAGTGGAGAATGATGCAAATGTAGTTACAGCAATTTTGAAATAGGTTTCAGCAACAATGTAAAGTGAACATGAAAGTTAGCAGTATCGTTCATTCGTATTCTCGTCATAGCCACTCATAGAGTGAATTTTAAATTCTAATATTCTACATGTGTATTGCAGTGTATTCTTACAACTAGGATAAAAGTTGCCTGTTGTTTTGTTTTAGAGTACTGCAGGAGACCCCATCTTTCCATTGGTTATGTAGTAGCATTGTCATCAGCGAATTCTATAGATGGCTAAAACTCACATCCAATGGCTGCATGATGTTTTCCCCTTGCACAAACTCAATTGAATTCAAACAAATTATTCACAACCATCAGTGAAAAAGGGACAAAACAGCCAACACTAATCACTCTTAATTACTCTGATTCTAAAAACTAAAAAATTATGTTTAAAATTATTGTCCTGAAGGTCACAATTGAGCCTGGGTTATTACAAGAATAAATTACTGTCTTAGGATTACACTAAGTGATGCTATCTCGAGTGAGTTGAATGGTTTAAATAAGTATGTTTAAGACGATGTTAGTCTTCTACGAAATCATCATCTTCATTACTTGCTGAAATTACGTGCTGAAAATGAAAAATGAAAATGGATCTTTCTTCTAAGCCGCACCCTGTTGCTGAGGTTCCACAAAACGACAGCGTTAAAACATACGCCAACACATGTGTTTGTGGGACAACACGAGTGCTTTTTAGACACGCGCATACTCTTGGCCCTGTTGCTAATTGGTCAGTAGTTCAACTTTGAACGACACTCCGTAAAGGGATCCATTAGATATTTTATTTTGCTATGCAGATGAAGAATTGATAATTAGTACTACTGTCACAGGGCTCCAAATGCTCATCAATTACGCAAATAATCATGATCTTCGCTTCTATCCAACTAAAACTGAGTGTTTCGTCTTTGGTAAACAGTTTCTTATACGCACGCCCTACTTGTTTTTTAATAATTGCACTCTTACCATTTCGGAGACTATAAACTAATTAGGCGTTGATCTTTCCAGTAATTTTAAATCAGATTTAAATGTTGAAAATAGAATCCGTAAATGTCAGCGTGCATTTTATTCATTAGACAGCGTGGCCCTGTGCAAAAATAGTACTTCTGTTAACCTCATGTCTGGAATACTAACCTATTCTTTCCTATGGCTGTCAATGTGTTAACATTATGTTGTTAAGTTTGAAAAGTTTCAAAATAAACTGTTAAAATCATGTTTGGGTCTTCCAAAATATTGCAGATCATTGGACTCACTAATCAATGCTATGGAGTTTGACCTGCTTTTCAGATTTTAAATAAACTTGTCTATTTCTCACCATATTAATTGTGCAGCCTGTAACAACATGGCATACAAGAATACAGTCATTGATAGGATAAAGTCTTTTTCCTTCAGTAATTTGATATTTGACAAGAAATACTTTTTGTAAAAATGAATGCAAAAGAGGTGGTGACTCCCCAAGCAGTATTGCTGAGAATTTTATATAATGACCAATTTTTCAACTTATTAAGGAACTTTTATCACCTTTCTAACACTTACCACCTCTTTAACTGGTATTTGTCAGACGAGCTTTTATTCTGCTTTTGTTTAAAATGACCTTTAATTGACGTAATACTATTTTAATTGAAATAGAGGTTTATTGATTTATTTTCTGAATGTTTTAAAAGTTTTACTAACAAAATTTCTAAGATTGTTTAATTTCTTTTTATGCTGTTTTTTTTTTTTGGCCTTGTGAAATTGATTTGAAATTGTCCTTTTCTTACTGTAGTTTTAAGTACAATAGTTTAAGTTCCATTCTGTAAGTGACGGGTTTCCTGCTGTTGAATGAGAATTTTAATAAATAAATTAAATAAAAAGAATTGCGAGTTAAAGTAAAATAATCGGTTTTTGCTTGGTAGCTGTTCGGTGTTTTAAAGAATTTTCATGGGTTGTAGTTTTGCTTGTACTGTGTTTATTAAAATGGTGTTCTGTTCTCCCCTTTTATTGATCTGATTGAAATTGTAACATTTTTTTTTCTTTAGCTTAATTTAATGAAACTGGCTTGATTTAATGAAATTGTCTGTTTTAATTAAATTGTTCTGTTGCTTTAAAGTAAATGTACTATTTTACTTCTCCATTCCGAAGGTTTTTTTCAATAAAATTACTGAATTGTCATTGACTACCTGTATAAGCCACAAATCTAACTGGTATTCACATCCAAGAATAATTCCTAGGTCTAAAAGTTTTAAATGCACTAAATTTTGACGTAAGTGGTAAATGTGGCATATAAAATAACGGTTACTGGTAGAGTTTGAATGAATTTAATCTCTTTCCATTTTTCATTTAGCAGTACTTACGGAAGAAAACTGAAGTTCTCTTTTAAGAATAACAATTTAATTAATCATGGTATATTTGACAACATAAAATCAATAATTGATACAAAGACATTCTAAAATTTTAACAGCATTCTGAGAAATCTGAGCTTGGAGCTATAAATTTTTATAGTCTGTGGTCTGAAAGTCGTCAGTGTTTCTTCATCCTCAACATATTTTAACTTTTCCTTTGTCGTTTATCATATAGTAATCATCATTCTGGCACTAATTGGTGATGTGTTAAGTGTGGTTTTTTTTGTTTTTTTTTGTTTTTTTTGTTTTTTTTTTGGTTTCTTTTAATTCTAAATTCTGTTCAATGGATTACATGCTAAACACACTGCTTCATAATTAATCGCATTTTATACTGTATTCATATTTTTCACAATTTACATTATTATCACTGCAATTATACATAAAACAACATGATGTAGGTTTTTACATCTAGGTGTTTCACTTTATAAAACCCTGGCCGGTAAATAAAACACACCCTCAA
>NW_022724789.1:805318-817383 GCF_011630105.1 Anneissia japonica
AAAAATGAAAATGTGAAACTAAATCCCTATTCCAATAGAAACATTTACCTACATTTTGCTGCCATTGGAAAGGGGGGGGGCTTCAGTACTCACCGTACCACAAACATGTCAATTTGAAAATATTATTTTGGCAATACATATGGAAGAAAAGAACTATTAAGAATTGTAATAATCATGATATACACGATAGCATAAAATCATTAATTGGTAAGTAAATGAGTATTTGACGACAAAATTTGGATATAAATTTTGTGCTTAATTCTAAGCTGATAGTAATAAGTCTAAATGTCAATGTCTTTATATTCTGAACATTATTTAGCAGTTACTCAAAGTTAGGAATAACAATAGTATTAATCATAGAATAACTGACAGCCTCACTAATCAATATGAAAATGTGTATTCAACAACAAATTTTGATACTGGGATTTAACCCATTTTGGAAAATATAAATGACATTATTGTGTCTTTATTCTCAACAACATTTAGCAGTACTGTACTTGTTAAATGTCATCTTTTAAGAAGAACAATTGCATTAACGATGATATATTTGACAGTCTCACTAATATAATATATATGCAAAATTAGGATACAAATTTAAGCTATTTTGTGAAGTTTATATGATACATATGCCTCTTTACTCAAATTTTAACAACAAAATGTATAACCCTCGTTCATTATATCATTGCATCGAAAGAATGAAACAAAATATATTACTTTTCTATTACATGTCTAATATGCTAATTAATGTTATTAACTTATATAAACAATACTTATTTTTTTTTTAATTATTTTTTGTAAACACTTTTTATACTTGTTCTAATGCAATATTTTCATGTTATATTAATTCGCAGTATTTAAATTTATACTGATTTTTTTAATTTTTTTTATGGTTGTACCTCTGTTATAAAAGATAAATAATAAAGTTACTTAATCTCAAAATTATTTAGCAGTTGTTAGAAGAGATCAGAAGTCGTCACTTAAGAATAACAATTGTATTATTAGTGGTACAGTTTATGCAACAGCACAATATCGATGCGTATAGAACAAAATATTCTGAATATAGATAGCTGTAAGAAATATTTCAAAATTTCCAGTTTGTTAACATTTGCTATTTCAATTTCAATTGACATTTACAATTTTATGGCTCTTTGCAACATTATTTGCTATTTTACATTTTATTTTATTATTTTTATTTTATCTTATACATTCGAAACCTACCGGTCTGAATAAATATCAATCCACATTTCAGATTAATTGTGGGAAAATATAATGACTTTTATTGACATTTTTCACTGGACTATGTGTCTTTCACGGGACCAAATTGTTGTTTATGTACTTCCGCATTCCGTAGTCGTGTCTCATTCATTTTGAGGTTTTATATGGAATGCCAAAGGAGCAACATTTAAACAGACAGTTTGTGGTTTTATATGAAACGCCAAAAGGGCTACGTTCAAAACACAGGTGATTTTCAAGCACACTCTGTTTTCAGGCACAACCAGGTAATAAACACATTCGATTTCCGTCAAGCACGGTTGGTTCTCGGGTTCTCAATGAGTTACACAGTAAAACTTTGCTTTAGCTGCCACTGACCAAAACATGTTATATTGTAGGCCTCCTATTGCAAATCATGTTAATTTTAATTTTAGTGCAAACTAAAAAGTTTTCCAAGGAAAATGATGAAGAGAATAAAAGGTATTTCCCCATACCAATTAACACTACAGTTGTTTAGTCTCATTTCAGTGGTTTATTAAATATTTCTACGTTATGAAAAATGATACTACTATCAAAACCATGCAACCTATCTTTTATAGTGGTCATAATGTAATTTTTAGCGGTAGCTGGAGTTCTAGCAATGTAGTTTGCTAAAAGCTCCCCCATCCAAAATTTCAATTTATTTTATTTTCACTGTAATTGTTGGTCGAAAAAATAAATGAAATGAAATTACTTTTATTAAAACTAATCTTATAAAATTACTCAGAATGCACTAATCTTACTTAAGCATCTTCATTCCACAAATTAATCATATAGGGGATTAGACTATTTTTGAACCATTTATTGCGTATCTTGGGTAAGGAGAGAAGGTTGGCATTACGGAATGTTCTACTACTTTCTTCTCCTCTAGTTCTAGGCAACCAATTACAAAAATCAGGGGAATTCATTAGTTTTTTTAGCAAATTGAAGAGATATTTTATCTCTGCGATTTCTTAAAGTAGTTAATTTGCAATGTTTGCAAATCCTGGCCCTGTTCTTATTGGTAATAATAATAATAATAATAATAATAATAATAATAATAATAATAATAATAATAATAATAATAATAACATGTAGGTTTTTATATAGCGCTCTATACAACTAAGTCCCAGAGTGCTTTTCCACATTATTACTCCACTCAATAATGCCTATAGAGGAAATCCTATAGTTTGCTCCATAAAAAATATTTCAGCGCATTTTGCACTCGAACCTCCTTAGGTACCTACTTATGCTCCTGGGTGGAGAGAAGCAATGCAGACAAAGTGCCTTGCTCAAGGACGCAAGCGAAATGCACAGCGAGGGATTGAAACCCCAACCTTGAGCTTAGGAAACCTAACCGTTCCCGCTGCGCCAAACCACTTCTACAAATTGGTCAGTTGTTAAGTGCGGTTGACACGCCTGAAAGGTTCATTTCAAGATTAAGGGAACAGCTTCCTGAAATGTACTCTGTTAACTTGAACTAATCCACCAATCACTAAAACTCCTGCACATCTCCATCATTGTCTTAAAATAAAAACATGCAAAATAGTGAGGTGTTAAGATACATGACAATACCTTACCTTGATCAAAACTATGTCGCCAGCTTCAACTGCAACATCCGTTCCCGTTCCTATGGCGATGCCAACATCAGCTTGGACAAGTGCGGGAGAGTCGTTCACCCCATCGCCTACCATGGCAACACGCTTACCTGTCGCTTGAATCTCCTTCACTTTCTCAACTTTGTTTTGAGGCAAAACCTCGGCAAACACCTGAGTTATTCCAACCTGTAAAGAGATTCGAATTCGAATAATGATAATCACGACAATGGTAATGATAATGTACAGGTAAAAGGTAGTCGAACATGAGAGTGCTCATCGGTTTCTTTAGCATTCGCACCAGACTGGGAAATGCTGTAAAAGGATAGCCACTCCTCCTTACAGCAAGTGTGTTTAGCTTCCCAGCCTACACTGCTACCCATTTATGCTCCTGGCTAGAAAGAAACAAGCACAGAAAAAGTGTCTTGCTCATGATAGAAGCAACCCCACCAGTGAGGGCATGAACCACCAACCACGAAGTTCAAAGTTCAAGTCGCAACTGCTCCGACAATGACTTCCACTACGACGATAACAATAACAACAAAAAAAATTGACTGCCAGTATTCTCAACTGGCATATCATTTACCTGTTTGGCAATGTTTTCTGCAGTTCTTCTGTTATCGCCTGTTAGTAGAATTATGTCCATACCCATGCCTTTAAGGGTGTGCACTGTCTGAGCAGCTTCCGCCTTCACAGAGTCTGCAACACTCATCATTCCAGCAATCACACCTTTAGTAAGGCAACAAACGTTTCTTGTTTATGTACAGTAGGTACAACCTGCAAAGGACCTAATGATCCATAACCGTAGGGTAACAGGGGGCTGTATGGACCAGTATACCGAGGTATCCCCCTACTTGTCTCAAAAGATGTACTGGGTTCTTTAAAGTGCACATGATCCAACTATGTACACTGAGCCTAAGGTTTATAGTTCTTATCTGAGAAGACTTGTTCCACCCACAGAAACATATGCGAGCATACTGCTCGAACCACCGCCGATATTATGGCTGTAAGTTGCAGCACCCCTGCCTTTAACACTCTAGGTATTAAATTTATTACAGAAAATTTCTATGGCATTTTTTTACCCACTATTAATTCTTCACAACAAGCACATAAATTTATATGTTCATTTATAATTAGTTTATTTCTTACAATGTTCCTATGTCAAAATTTATAGTTATTATGAATAAATTGGTATACAGCATTCCTATCGCATTTTTCACCCATTATTAATTCATCACAACCAGCACATATTTATATATTATTTATAATTAGTTTCATTTTTAATAATGTCCCTATCTCAAACTTCAATTGATAGTTATTATAAATTACAACTGAAGTGTTTTCATATTTCATACTACAATAGGCAATTACAAAATGTATTTGAAGTCCATGAAATTAAACCACTTTTAACACAATATTTCATAAGAAGAAAAAAATTAAATTGTTGTATTGCATAGGTCAGGAAGAGTTCAAATGGTAATCACAGAAAATAAAATTTATGATTAAAGATGTATTTTCCCATAAAAAATTCCCAAAGACATAAAAATCGTTTTTGAAATTAACTTTCTCATTTTGAAATAACATAAAAATAAAACTTACAAATTATTACAGTGAAAAATGATAGAAACACTTCTAGTTATTATTGTTATCATTATCCAGTATAAAAATCAGGGTACACATTTTTTTTAATTCAATAATGTATATGCTCAAGTTAATATTGCAATGTGTGTGTGTGTTACTGCAAAATTAACAAGTTAATTACAAAACATTTTTTTTTTACATCTTTCAGGTATCAAATTGAAGCTTAAAAAGTGCAACTTGTTACTAGGCAGTGTGAAAAGAGTATTTAGTGTTAATAGGTTTAAGATTGTTATTTCTTTCTTTGAAAAAGTAGTCTCGAAATTAAAAGGGTGTTGAATTAATATTAAATGAAAGTCAAAGACTAACCATCGACAGCAACCAGGATAGCTGTTTGACCCATGTTCTCGTGGTATGACATGACCCCATCAATTTCATTTGTGACGACCAAGTTGTTTCTTTTCATCCATTCTCTGTTGCCAATCAATACCTTATAGGTAGTCTTATGTGACTGGGCATTGATATAATTCTTGTCTGAAACTGAATGCAAGTTACCATTATAATTTAGCATTATAATTATGACTAACATGTAAGGTAGCGATGTACTGTTGAATGTCACAGGAAGTTGAGGAGGCAATTGTTGTGGATGTAATGGTTACAATGTATTATTTTTCTGAAGGACGTCTTTGTATTTAATGTTTTGAGTGTCTCTGCTGAATAGTCCTTGTGAGGAATTATTGTGCAGTTTGATCAAGGGTGGATCAAGAATTTTTCAAACAGGGGGTGGGCACAACAGTTTCAGAATAAGTAAGTGAGTAGCACATAACATAGCACTGAAATTTAAAAAATTTAGTGGCAAAACTGGGTGGGCACGTCCTCCCCAACCTTCCATGTGCCCTCCCTGTCCCCTACTAGATCCAAGCCTGTTGTGCATATGCACCGCCTACAATGGAGTAGGGCTACCTTCTTGTACGTGAAAATATAGCAAATATATATACAGTAGGCCTAGCCTAGTTGGGCATGGGAGAAATGTTTCTCTTGAATCAATTAGGTGGATGCATGTAAGGCTAAGTAGTACTGTATGTATCTATATGTACACTAACATTCAAAATTTGAGGTATTCAGACGCGTTTACATAAATTAGAAGTATTCGCTAGAGGGGGGAGGCTAGAGAAAAGAGAGAGGGTAGGCCCTAGCTATAGAACTAAACTAAACCTGAACCTAGGTCTATCTCTCATCATTCATGGGCTAGGCCTGTAGGGGGCTATGCTAGCCCGTTATGATTAGGCCAAGCTTACTGTATATCATGGCTTGTGCCAAGGTGTGTCTTTATTTTTACCTGATCGATTTCTTGCTAAACACCCCAAGGGCGTTTATTTGCATAAATATGTTAGTTAAAGATTTCAATTCTTCTTGAGTGCATGTGTTTGTTGCTAGCAATAGTGTAACAGTAATCCACAATGAAAATCAGTGCTTTGGTAACTAAAATATTTAAGTTGAAAACAACATAACAAACCATGTTTGTCATCCTCGTTTTCTCCGTCTGTGATAACCTCCACCTTGGCAAGGTTGGCATTGTGTTTATTGGCAAGCATTTCACTGATGTTGGTTATCACACATTGCAGACCGTAGCCAGGCTCAGCCTGGAACTCAGAGCACTTGCCTAAAGAATCAGTCATCAAGACCTAAGGAGAGGTTTAGATTACATAATAATGACAAATGATAAATACAATCATTTATGTGATTTAGGTCGGAAATGAGATTTATATTTGTTTTGCATTACATAAAAAGAATGTAAGTAACTCAGCAATTCCAAGGTGGTAGCAATAAAACTCTGTATAAGTTGTAGGGCCAGAGTGAGTTGCACGGATGCAACTAAGCTGAAGGGGCAAAGATGGACTCTGCTGTTGGGCCTAGCTGAGCTGCAGGACTCAACTGAGCTGCAAGGACCTAATGAGCTGCAGGGCCCAACTAAGCTGTAGGTCCCATCTTAACTAGAGGGCATAGTTATGTTGAAGGGACCAACTTTGCTGTAAGGCCCAACAGAGTTGCAGTGCTTGACTGAGCGTGATTGACACACAGGTCCCAGCTGAACCTAACTGTGAATTACGTGCCTTGCCCATGGACACAACCCAAATGCACAGCAAGAGATAAAACTCCCCAGCTTTTGAGATTACAAGCAAGAGCCCCACACAGCGCCAACAGTTCCAACAAATAGTTGTTACCTATACCTATAAATACCTATGTATTTTGCGCTTTACAAATCCAAATTATTATTATTATAGTTACACTTGTCTGCTGATTAATACTTACCTCTTTGGCATGCTTTACAATGGCAATGCCAATAGGGTGCTCACTACTGGCCTCAGCAGATCCTGCTATAGCTACGAACTCATCTACAGTCAACTGAGATTGTTGAAACGTGTGGACTTTCGTCACAACAGGGACACCGTTTGTGATGGTACCAGTTTTGTCAAAGATCACCGTCTCCAACTATAAGAACGATATATAAAATACACAGTCACAATCATTACAAATATCATCATCATTAAAAACCAAATATGATTATGTCATGATCGTCCTCATCATCATCATTAGGTAGTTTTCGCCGCACAACGTTAACCTTAACTTTAACGATAGTACCCATCATGCAACGCAATAAATCGAAATACACATGTGCAAATCCATAAATAACGTACCCTGCAACACAAGATGAATAAAATATGACGTCATCCGTTAACGTTAAGGTTAACATCGTGCGATGAAAACTACCTATTATCAACTATATCTCATCATCATCACACCACAACCCTCATCATCATCATCATCATCATCATTAGCCAATTGGACGACACTGATGTTGATGATCAACAACACCACCATAATCGTTATCATTACCAATGTAATTAAAAGAACACATTCATCAATATCATCATGTGAAACATCTTCAAACTTCACCACTAATCTAACAGCACACAATAAGTTTAATTTAACTATTATTACAGTTGACATTATTATTTAGATTAATGATCAATGAACTAACCTTATGAGCCATTTCTAATGGCTCACCACCCTTGATTAATATACCATTCTGAGCTCCTACTCCAGTCCCTACCATTACTGCCGTAGGGGTGGCCAATCCAAGGGCACACGGACAAGCAATTGCCATTACAGAAATCGCAACTCGGAATGCAAACTGTAGAATTATTTCAGTTTCATTGAAGTCGTGTTCTTCAGCCTGTTAAAGAAAGTTTGATAGATATTTATATGTATACTGCCAGTAAAAAATTTTTTCAACAATATTGTAATCCTTATTGTAGTGCTTGAATCATAACTTACAAAGCAACTGTTTTATGTTGGATTAGATTTACTTGGTGTGAACACCAAGGATACCCTACAAAAGTCTGAAGACATTTTTTCAGTGGGGTCCTTTTAGTAGTGAATAAGACAGTACATCAGAAGACAATCCCTTATTTTTCCAAAAAGTGTACTGCATTTTTTAACATGCACAAGGGTCATCCTGCGCACAGCACCAATAGAATCTCTTCCCAAAGAAGGTGTGACTTTATATACTTGTGTTTCAGCCCCCTGGCTGAAACACAAGAGTAGCGGATAGAATTTAACCCATACCAAAGGTTAACATTGGATCTCCACGGTTCAGCGCATGCACAGTGGCTACCACTAGTTTATCCATCTGAGCTATGCTGCTTTCTCGTGTTTGATTAGTCAGCAATATTTTGATTTCAGTCGGTGTGCGTTTTGCTTAGAAAAACATCTAGTGAATAATAGGAGAGGGGTTAAGCTTTGCAACATAAAAAGAAAAAAAAACAACAAGTAAAAAGTAATAAAATTGAATACTTAGTATATCTCACCTTTTCATATGTTGGTATCTTTGTGATGTCAGAGAAACCGATGGCAATCCACGTGACAAGAGTAATTGTGCTCAAACAAACAATACCTGGCACAAACACGCCAGATATTTTGTCAGCAAATTGTTGAATTGGTGCCTGCAAAACAAAAATTTGAAATTGTATTTATTTTCCTTCCCTTTTCATCCAGGAGCAAGTGACTTGGCTTGCTACCAATAAGTCTTGTTTTCCATAAAATTGCTACACTCTCAGTATTCATTTTAAGGAAATGCTTGTGACTGGGATTGGAAGGCAAAAAAAAAAACTTAACCACCAAGCTACCC
Source organism: Anneissia japonica (assembly GCF_011630105.1). Lineage (NCBI taxonomy): Eukaryota > Metazoa > Echinodermata > Crinoidea > Comatulida > Comatulidae > Anneissia > Anneissia japonica. The sequence goes on from NW_022724789.1 coordinate 813,914, forward strand.
TACAGAATAATGATTTAAAGTTTAGCTTCTAATGTTTTGTCCACACTACCAAATTTTATATGACAAATGTGATGTGCCCATATGTGGGCATGATGTCATATTACACCCAAATTTGGACATATCACAGTTATTTTACCATCTAAAATTTAATAGTGTGAAGAGAGCTTTACACTCACTTGAAACCAAAGAAAATATGATAAAACACAACTCAAGAATTAGGTTACCTTTGAGGTCTGAGCATCCTGTACAAGTTTGACAATCTGAGACAAGGTCGTATCCGTGCCAACATGTGTGGCTTCCATCAATAGGGTTCCAGTTTGGTTGATAGATCCACCAATGACAATGCTTCCTAAGATTAAGAAATTTAGAATTCCTAAATGCAACATACAACTACTGCTTTACATCAGTGTATATCACAGTGTACATAATAACCCTTTTCGTTAAAAACTAATTTTCATAACTTTCCTTTCATTCGTCACAGAAAGCTGGACAGAACGTTAGACTGGAAGCCCACATGTTTTACACAAAAATAAAATCCATGACCAAACATATAATGTTCAATTAATTAATGTAGGTGTGTGGTCGTTGCTGGTTGATCCAAGACAAACGAATGAGGGCGACGCTTGTGTGGGGAGGCAGTCAGGTACTAAGACAATCGGACAGTTCTATTTTTGTTGCAGGGTTGTTCTTAAAGGAACAATCGCAATTAGTTGGTTTAATTATTCACAAAATAGACATAAAATCTTAAATTAATTCTTTAAAACCTAAATAATATCTAACCTGGTTTTTTAACCACTGGCATTGATTCTCCAGTAATAAGAGCTTCGTCTGCTGATGACACCCCATCGATGACTTTTCCATCAACCGGCATCTTTGCGCCTGGCACAACCTTAAGGATATCACCACGTTGAACGAGCTCAATGTTGATCTCCCGCTCTGTAAGAATTTGTTTCTCTTTACCAATAGTAACCAGGATGGCCTCAGTTGCTTGCAGTGTCATCAGTTTGGAGAGAGCATCTGAGGTTTTTGCCTATTAACAGAATAATATTCAAGTCTACTTTTTGTTGTTTTTTAAAAAAAAGCTGGAATATTACAAATTCTACAATAAGAATAGTAATATCAATAACAAAAACACCCAAATATTAATAACAATAACAACAACAAAAAATACAAGAACAGCAACAACAATAGTAATAAAATAAATAATACAACTGTACTGTAATAATTTTTTCAGCCATTTAAATGCATAAAATATTGATTTTATGTTCTTTTCTTTATTAATACTATACTATGACATGTTAATACTATTGCACCACTTTTAAAGGGTTAGCATCTTTATTCAACACACTATTTTATCTTTAGAAGGTAAATAACCTTAAATTAATGTTTATGAAATTTATACATTTGGTCATGTGGAAAGCTGTAGAGATTAAAGAAATGTAAGTTCTTTACGATGGATATGAAAATTGTGATGCTGGCGGTACGGATTCCTTATTGATGCATTCAATTGATGGAGGAGGTTTAGTGTAATTACTCTGTCCATTACCAGGATAATCAGGAAAATTGGGGGAATCAGCATTTTTTTCTAATGACTGTTTAAGTAATCAATCAAAAACTGGGCCACAAAAAGCAGAATATATGATGGATTGTTCTATGGGGTAAACGTCTAAATAGCAAAATTTTTTTTCCCATTTTATTTTATTTATTTATTTCTTCCAAGAAGAAATAAATAAAGAAGAATTGCAACTTACAAGTAAAGAGTTCTATGGGGTAAACTTCTAAATAGCAAAATTTTTTTTCCCATTTTATTTTATTTATTTATTTCTTCCAAGAAGAAATAAATAAAGAAGAATTGCAACTTACAGGTAAGAAAAAATGTCAAATATGGTATATAAATATAAACTCAAATGCAAATATATAAAAATATGGAGGAAAAACAGGACAAACAAACAAGATAAAAACAACACCCAGAAAAAACAGCAGGTCAAAGCAAAGGTTCAGAGAGATCTAGCCCGTGAACAAGTGAACGAAATTTGGTGTAACCATGGAAAAAAACATCAACATCAATAGTACGCAAAGATGAACGAATTGTATTGAACGGGCAGTCGGGAAAGAAAACTACGTTAACAGTTATTAACTCAGTTGAAGGGTACAGGAAAAAGAGGACAATTTCTTAAAAAACTTTTAGTACATGTCCAAAGACCAAAAAACAAATTAATAAAAAACAACATCATATCACATATTAGAAACCTACAATTCGGGGGAATACAGATCAAGGATATTTAAATCATTTCATAAAACAACAACAAAATTTTGAGTGAATAACAAGGAAAAATATTAAATAACTTAACTGAATGGAGTTTTAAAAAAAATCATGTCTGGAAACACTGCACGAGGGAGGCATTCCTGATTTTACCCTGAGATATCTTTTAAAAAAAACAATTTCAGCTCCAAACAACCAGATTTGGCCTATATAGTGTACAAGTATAATTTTGTGCTGGAGGAATTTTACAAAAATATTTTTCATGGCCGTAGGCAAAAAAAAATGCTTTTCCAGGCCTGCTCAAAATATGTAGGCATCAAATAAATTGCCAAAATTAATTTTCATCTCTTTCCTAATAATAAATAATGATTTGTCAGGAAACATTTTCCTTCAAATATTTCTGTTAATTTATTAGAAAGTGAGAAGCAATATTACCTGAAACCATTTCAATTTTGGACAAAATTGAAGAAAAATTTCTAGAACAAATTGATCAAAGTCAAATGATTGATTACAAAAAATTATTATATTAAAAATTGCTGCATTGATATTTTGATATAAAAATTAAGGATGAATGATTTAGCTTTCTTATTTAATGGAAAAGATGATTAGCAGACAACAACCAAATTTTATTTACACCATAAAAGTAATAATATAATAATGCAAATATATTATAATCAAGGCAAAATATCAAGCCCATAACCAGACTTATGAGAAGGGGGGTTCCTATAGGCCAAGTTTAACTTGGAAGTGTTTCTTTAATAAGCAAAGTTAAAGTAAAATAGGCCTACTGTTACAGTAGTAAACTAGTCAAAAAGAAATTAAATTAAAATTGATACCTTGGCAATGTGCTCCAACCACCTCCCAAGTGATATGAATACGAGCAGCATTGGCGGGGTGTCAAAGAACACCATTGGGCTTTCATCTTTCTTCATGATCATTGCAACAGCGACAGCAATCACGGAATATGTGTAGGCTATTGTGGTTGCGAGCATAATTAGGACGTCCATGTTGGCAACTTTGTGCTTCAACGATTTGTAGGCTTGGATGTAGAAGGGGCGTCCTGATACAAACTTTGTAGAAAAGAATTAAGAAATTACACATGCATACAAAAATTGATTATTAGTAAACTTGTCAATCTAGCATATATTATTACACTCAATGTTACGTTCTATTTAATATAACCATATATATATCTGTCTCTTATACA
>NW_022724789.1:817427-829331 GCF_011630105.1 Anneissia japonica
TAAAAACTTGGGGGGGGGGGGGGGTTAAAGGGTTTTTAAACATTCAAAACCTGTTTCTCAGTGAAAGTTCCAAAATTTTTCGTCAAACACCATTTTTGTGTCTTAGAAAAAGCAGTTGTACAACAAATCAACATTTTTATTCTCTTGGAGCCTAGCTTTAAAAAAAAGGAGAGAAGAGAGCACAGTATTTACCTGAACCATGGTGGCACAGATGAAGAGAAGGAGGTTCTCTAGCGACAACCCCGGGCAAATCATTACATGGTTTTTGGAGATCATGAAGTACAGCATGATGCAGATGACTGGAACGCCGAATATAAGCGAGAAGAAGAAGGTGTTGCGCCATTTGCGGATCGACTTCTTATGCTGCAGTGCCACGGCAACCTGGTTCTTGTCCATCGACAGTTCGCAACCAAAGCCAGCATCCTGTAAAAATATTTTTTATCGTGTTTCATGTTAATATACTAGCTGACCGTGGGCTGGATATGAGAATCAACACAACCGTTATCATCATTATATTAATCATCATCATTACCAAACAATAATTACCAAAAAACATCATAACATCATCATTACTTTAGTCATACACAACATCATCACAATAATAATTTTACCGTTAAAATTGAATAAACGCCAAGGGCTTCTTTTTAGGGCCTTTGGATGGGCTTCTTTTAGAGATTACATTTGCAAACTAAAAAGGGGGCTTCTCAGTGGTGTAACAATGGGGCCAGGGTTTCTGTGGCTTTCTGAGAGTGGTGACCTCTTTGGTCCTGGTCGCCAATCCTATTGCGTTTTTAGCAAAACAAAATATGAAATGATATGATATGAGTGGTGAATCCAAAAATGTTTCATATGGCCCATGGAGAGACATTCACTGATAAAGGGCCAATACCACCTCAGCCCCACCATGGCTGGGGCTGAGGTAAGAAAATTTATGATTACGGCACCTCCAACTGGCCGGAAATGGCACTCACAGACAGTAAAAAATTTAGGGGCGCCCTTAAATTCGCCACTGGATATAATACGATATACAGTCAAAGTCAGAGAAACATTATGCTGTTTATGTATCACCTTTTGGGTCAGGGTAATAGATCAAGGACCATGTGGTTAGGGGCCTTGAATCTGGCTGCACGAAAGCGCATTGGTGTTAGGCCACTGGGGTTTCTTTTCAAAATGAATGCTGTAAATTTTGTAACATATTTCAACTATGGAATTCAAAATTCAGTTTAATATTTTTTCGTAATTTTAACCACGCTAGTACAATAAATAACTATTGATATTGATACGCTACCATAATCATCAAGATAAAATCAGTCTGAATTTGCAGTAAATATTATCTCAAGGGAAGCTCACATTTTCTTGATAAGCCCATGGGCTTCTTTTCGAGATTACGGACTCCTTCTCAAGATTAGCCCATGGCGCTTCTATTCAAGGTTTTACGGTATATTGACTTTATACTTCATACACCATCATGTTAATCCTCCTAATGATCAGAATCAACATCAAATAAATAAATACCAATTGTTATGAACCCTTATACTTATTTTTCCTTTTATTTTCTACTTTACCTCAATTGTTTCAATGATCTTTCTTGCACCAACCTCGCCTGCTCGAAATCGAAAATGACCCTGGCTGGTTGGCAAGGCAACAGCAGCTGAGATAACACCTGGAATATCTTTAACAAGGCCTTCAATTGCAGCAACACAAGAAGCACATGTCATCCCAGTTATCTAATAAAACAGGTAAACAAATAAAATGTATTGTATTTATTTCATTTATTATGTATATATGAAAAAAAAAACAACATCTTTTTATTGCATTCTTCAGAAAGTGACTTTTGTCAATACTATCTGCCTGGTAAAATTTCTTGTCATACAGTACGTGTTTTTAAAGTGGACAAATTAAATGAAATGTATTTCATATATTGTTTTCATTAGCTACTGTTAGCGTCTCCCTCTTTATCTCTCTATGCCAGTTTTTCCTGAAAGCCAGTTAATGGACAAACAAATTGAGAAGACTCTTCTGTGATTTATAGGCTTCCATATAAGACAGCTCTAGCAATCTACTCTTCTTCGAGCCTTCAATCATCTCATACTAAAATTCAAATTTTAATGATTGTTCTGATGATCTTTAATAAAAGGTAGTACATCCCTAACTGAAAATAAAATTATACGTACAATGAGATCAAGTTTTTCCTCGCCATCACCTGGGTCGTCCTCGTGGACCTCTGCTTCAAATCCCATATCATCAATAACCTCTTTGATCTTTTCGGGTGTCATCTCATCTGGGTCATACACAACATCTGCTCGGCTTGCCATCAAAGCCACGATGGCAGAAAAGATACCTGCAAAAAATTCCAAGTAGGAAAATAGATATTATATCATCCCTTGTATCAGGTACATTGAAGCGTTGTACTGGGACACTGGAAAGCCCTCCAGATGTGACCATATAAGGTACATAATATGCATATTAATAAGCTGGATACACAAAACAAGTAAGCACATACTTTCAAATTCATTAAGCAAATATCATCATAGATTTCCAGATAATAGCAATCAAATTATTTTACAAATAAACCATTAACAAATATATTCTTCCAAATATAAACTATCAATAGCGGACTGAATATTTAATGCTGAAACATCGTATTTTTAAAGCTTATCTACAATGCAAGCTGAGGTATTTACAGCTAAGCATGGACGAATGTGGAGAGAGTGGGGCTCAAACTCCAAATCACAAGGTTGAGAACCATTTTGTGTTGGGTTTCTCTGTTTCAGTGCCATGCCCACATGTGTGTTGGGATTTCCTGTCCAGAATTCGAAAAGAGATGAATATTGTATGTCAGGCTTCTGTTCAGGAACCCTATAGGGATGACACTTTTATGTCAGGCTTTTGTCCAGGAATCATATGAGATGACCACTTGTACGTCAGCTTCTGTCCAGGAATCACAAGACATGACTGCCTGTGTTTTGATCTTTAGCTTAACCTTCATGATGACTATCACATTTTTGAAGATTACCACTATTTTAATGAACAGGTAACACATTATACCTGTAACATGGAAATAAATTCTCCTTTTGATACCTTTCTGTTTTAGCAGTTGTTTCTCGATGCTGCTCACACATGAGGCACAGGTCATGCCAGTGACCGATAAGCTGCACTTTTTACTGTTTCCCTTGGTCAGAAGCCTTTCCATCTCTATGGAAACAGCTGAATTTTCCAGAGGGGGCCCTTCATCAAAAATATCTAATGGAAACAATAACATTAATACAATGATTATGTTAGTGTATCTATTATTGAAAATTAGAAATGGGACTTAAATCAGGACATAAAATAATGTTTAAATCAGAAGTAGTAAAGATACTTTGTAATGTTTAATTTTGAACTTATACAATTTGAATATAAAAGAAATTATGAATAAAAAGGACTATTAGATTTACAAAACTTTATCACAAAAAAACAGATTATTCATCAGCATTGTTAGTCAATTTGTTTCATCTGAAACAAAAACACCTAAGCTGACGAAACAAAGTCTGACCAAACATTTTTTATGATAATATTAAATTAAAGCACTGTCCAGACTACAGTATCAAATTTTGTTTGACAAAAACATGCAACTTGTCCAAATATGGTCATGATGACATCATGATCATAGATAGACAAATCATGACTATAAGCTCTGCATCATGACTTTTGCTCTGTTCAGACTAAAAAGTTTTGTTTGACAAAAACATGCGACATGCCTAAATATGGTCATGATGACATTATATACATAAGCACATCATGACCATATATAGGCACATCATGACCATATATAGGCACGTCATGACCATGTATAGGCACGTCATGACCATGTATAGGCACGTCATGACCATGTATAGGCACGTCATGACCATGTATAGGCACATCATGACCATATATAGGCACATCATGACCATATATAGGCACGTCATGACCATGTATAGGCACGTCATGACCATGTATAGGCACATCATGACCATGTATAGGCACATCATGACCATGTATAGGCACATCATGACCATATATACAGTAGGCACATCATGACCATATATACAGTAGGCACATCATGACCATATACAGTAGGCACGTCATGACCATATATAAGCGCATCATGACCATATATAAGCGCATCATGACCATATATAGGCATATCATGACCATATATAGGCATATCATGACCATATATAGGCATATCATGACCATATATAGGCACATCATGACCATATATAGGCACATCATGACCATATATAGGCACATCATGACCATATATAGGCACATCATGACCATATATAGGCACATCATGACTAAATTTGATAGTCTAGGCAGGGCTTTACACTATTTCATATTTATATTTTCTATTAAACCTAAAATAGCTTTCACCTACAATGCATGCTATATAAAAGTTAAGTTTGGGCCTCAATACTAACCCTGAAATAAAATTGTAAAATTCTCATACTATTATTAGGTTATTTCAAAAGCATTATTTTATATATATATATATATATATATAAAAACATATATTGCCTTGGTTTGGCTCTGTAATATGTTGTACTGATTATTCAGAGACACAAAAAGGTCAGGAGGGGTTAATGGGATACAAATTTTTGAATACTTAAAAATTGGGGCGTTACAGTAGTACCCTTTTTTCCACCAGTTTTTTAATATTCTAAAAATTTGTATCTTATTTACCGCTAATGAGTTTTTCGCCAAAATAGCTTTTTGTGTCTTAGAAAAATCTGTTTTACAATATCAAAAACTGTTTTTCCTTTAATAAAACAATCCCAGACAATGTGTATGTTTGGTGTTACTTGGTCAGCGTCATATATATGCCTACTGTAACTACTCTATACCGAAAAAGCAAATTAAAATTACCTATATGCTCAAGAAACTAAATTCCAAATATGTTAGATATCTGTTTTTTATTGTGTTTATATGATAAATTAATTAATAATTTAATATTGGTATTATTTCAATAGTTATATTTATTAGTTTTAATTTTATGCCACAGTTGATTATTAATATTGTATTAATAATATGTGATGTGTTCCTAAGAAACACAAAGTCACAAGATATTTATTATTATTCTAATATTTGAATTTAGTTTATGCAACAGTGTATTAACTCACCAATTATAAATAAGCTGCATGTGATATCAATTGTAAAAGCTAATTATCTAATTATCTAATAACTAAGTATCGCACTTTTAGGCCAGCAAAGTTGTTCTACAGTAAGTTGCAAGGAAAAATATCATGAATTCAGGGATTTGAACCCGAGACATTGGAATTTAAAAGGCGAGTATCTTGACAACAATCTACAGCTAAACTCCCATTTAACTGGTCTGTGTTCACAACGCTTAGAACATTGTTCTCAGTATAGACAATGTCGTCTGATTATTCGTCTGAAATTTTGCCTTTTTTCCCCCGAGAGAGTGCTCCGAAAATGCGCAAAATGACGACAGTCACAACAGGAAGCTAGGTAATATTCCCCGGGAAATGAAAAGAATTCATGAACAACCTTTTTAGAGGGCTGGAATGCCTAGATAATGAATATTTTCTAAATATTGTATCTAATATACAAACATAAAGGGAAAATTAGGATGTACAGTATATCACCTGGAAAAGAACACAGAATTTGTTATAAAAAAAAAAAAAGGAAATTCAATATTTCAATAGCTTTTGTTTGAATAAATGAACCATCCCACCTCCTAACGACATTTACAAATGTTTAAATTAAAGTACTTAATAGTTTTTAACACTTCTTGTTATTATTTTATAATGTTGAAATTGCACTGCATTATTTTCTTTTGCTGGGAAAAGTAAAATGTGAATTGCCATGTAATTTACAAAATACATAAAATAAATAACAATAAAATATGATTCTTCTACACATCCACAAATTTGCAGTTCACAAAAATAATGAGTGAAATTGTGGTGCTGTGATATGTCAAAACAAAGGTGTAGGTTATAATTAAGTTGGAAATGTATATTGAAAATGAAATTTTAAACACAAAATGAAAACTATTAATTGAATATTTGTGATACATTAAGTCTAATAAGTATTATTTCCTCCTAATAGATTTGTGTATAGCCTATGATTCAGTAGACTACATCATCACTATGAAAATGAGTTCTTGATATCAATATATTTTGAATCCACTAATCTAATTATGATTATTAGTAATGTCTCAAAATTACAAAGTGTGTAGGTTAAACAACAAACAACCATTTTAGTGACATGTTCAGGGGCTAAGTCATAGGGAACACATGTGCAGAGTAAACTAAAGTTTTAATATCAATGACATTAGTGGAATAACAGGATAACAAATTGTCTTAAATATGCAACAAAAACATTTTAAATTTTAATAATGCATGCATTTTCCCGGACAGTCTATTTTCTTATTGTAGCATATTCTAATATGTCAGTTTTTTCCTTTCCGGTTCACTTGAAAGACACTGAGAAAGGTGTTATTTGAAAAGTTAAAAAATGGGGGGAAAAAAACATAAAAGGGAGTGAAAAAATTGGACTTCATGCAAATTAGACCTACACATACAGTACACACACAGACATACTAATCCCCTACTTGCCACACCCACACAGTCTAATATCCTCATTATTTATATAGTACATTTTAGGAAAGACATTTTTTCCTTCTGTGCGACAAAAAATTAAAACAAATAATAGACTTAAAAAGAAAACATCTAACAGGATGTTGCCATGATGATTTTTGTTGCAGTTGTGGTACCAAAAAAACTAAACAAAATGAAATGAGAAATTAAATAAATCTGGAAATATGGATGAAGTGTAACAAAAGAAAGGCGCTGTAGTGCCAGGTTTTAGGAGGAAAGAGAGCTGGTAATTCTGAGAATCTAATAACTATTTCATTTTTTGTGTGGTGCTGTCTACCATTTCCAAAACTGTATAATGTTATTCAATAGAGTTCAGCATGAGTGTGTTTTTACCTCCATATCAATGAAGGGGAAAAATACTCATCTTAACTGCGGAAAAATGCTCACCTCACATAGGGATTCTCACCTCACATGGGGAACACTATTCCTACTTCATCTCACCTTGGAAGTTCACCTCAAGGTCACATGAGTGCTCAATTTACCTGAGCAAATGATGTTACAGTATATACCATATAATGCCATGCCATTCCCTCTACCAATACACAAACTTTTGGGGTACTGAAGTACTTAAAGCACTTCTCGACACCATTAAGAAGGTAGAATAGGGAACATAATACAGACAATTAGTTTTAAGGTAATGGGATCTAAAGTAAAAAAGGTGAATAAAACCACACTGTTGCAATGTTAATGAAGCACAATGAAAACAATAAAAAACCCAAAAGTATATTGGGTGGAAGAGTTACCACTCCGTAAAAGATGTTCATGTTCTGAGCTATCGCCTCTGGTATTTTTCATATGTTGTCTGTCCTTTTCTGATTTCGCAAGCATAAAAAAATGGTAAAAAAGATGTGTTATTATTAATAGAATAGTATTTTCATTGCGCCTTAATAGTTTTTGTTATTTAAACAAGAAAAAAAACAATGAATAGTATATAGTATAATGGACTACGACAGAGGGAGTGGAAGGTAGTACCATAAATAATCAACTTTACTGCATCTATTTATAACACTTAAGTAGGATAAGATACATATGGTAAACAATATTGTAATAAGTGCCACTTTCGAATAACTGCCTATTTCAATTAAAAATAAACCCCAACTTAAGCCTTTAAAAAATTTTTAAAGTGCTGATATGTTTATTTGATTATTTATGGTAATTACCAGAAATAAATACATATTATTATAAAGATTATTCTTTTTTTAAAGAGAACTTGCAAACACCAAGGAGTACAGATATTGTCTTGCTTAAAATGACGAAAAGAAAAGAGAAAAATAGTTAAATTATGTTTCATGTTGTCTTGCTTATAAAATGATTTCGATTTATATAGAGACTGGTGATACATTTTATAATGTGAAAATCTGTCCAGAAATCTGTTCTTGGATATTAATATGAAAATTTACGAAAATGTAATTAATCCTACTAATAGAAATGTGAAATTAAGAGAAAAACAAGGTCTTGTAATCTCCAAAGCTCCGATGAGGGCAGTATAATAAATGCAGTATAGTATATTGGCCCTAATGGCCACCCATACTAAAAAGATCTATTAATCAGCAAAAAAGATCAATCAAGCAGCTGGGTGTTCCTAGAGCTCCTCCTCGGAGCCCAAATGATGGAATTTTTTTCCAAACTAGAATGAGTTCTAACAAAGTTCAGTTAATATTCTCCTTAATAACAGGAGGGTTTTTCTCTTTATCATGCCAAAGATTAGAGTTTAAATGTAAGATTAATTTAAAAGTTAAATGAATTTAATTATCAATTAAATTCAATTCCTTTTTATTGCTACGAAAACCATCATGAGTGAATACGAAAACATGTCAGGTAGGGCAAAACATCACTCCTATAACAATAATAATAATAAAAATGTAACTCCAAAAAGTCACTAAACTTAGGTCAACAGACCCTGAGAGTTATATCGCATATTGTATTGCATATCTCATAATGTAGAAGTTGTATTGTACTCAATTCTAAAAAAAATGCCCTCAACTTCCCATGAACTTGTTCAATCTTTTTACTTGATTGATGTATAATAAACAAGTTGATGTGTGTGGATTGTTTGAAAATGTTCTTTACTTTTTTAACAATCATTTTTGCTGAATGCAATTTCCGTGATGACAAGATGACACTGTAAATTCTTTTGCAAATAAACAATAAAAAACTTGTGAGCTCATAAAACTTAGTTACAATGAGCTAGTATACTGTACAACAGAGAGTTTAACAATAACAGCCTTGTTACAACCGCTAACGTAGAAAACAACAGCTAATAGTAACAACTGTTAATGTAGTAAACTGAACTAGGTCGAAATAATGTATGTATGTATGTATTTTTCGACGAAATGTAGTACTGTTGATATAATTTAAAGCCGTAATAGTTTAAAGCTGGCAACCTCAATTATAAGTTCCCCTTTGATATAAAACTTTGTAATTTCTACATTAGCTGACGATAGTAGTTACATTAGCTGTGAGGCAAATTTCGTTACTACATTAGCTGTTGAGCATTCTACATTAGCTGGGGTTGATTTTCTTTTTGACTACATAAGCTGTGTTTGTGTATTTCTACATTAGTGGGGAGTTACTACATAAGCTGTGGAGTGTGCTACATTAACGGTTGTTACTACATTAGCTGTTGTTTTCTACATTAGCGGTTGTAAAAATAATTGGCCTTCCAACACTGAATCATGCATCCTCTGTATGGCTTAGTAATAACAAATAAACAAGGCTTCAAGACCATCAAACATGGACCATTGTCTGTACTGAACAATGTTTGCAGAGATATGAACTTTATAGGTCCTTCCCTATTTATACTCTAAATGGATGTTTTAAGGAAATGTACATAAATTATTAGTTTGTGAGTTTAAGGCAAAAAAATCATTGTATTACAAAAGGTCTTATTTAAAGGGGATTGTGCAGAGGGTAATTGTAATAGCAATGTGTTAGATATTTCCATAGCGATTTCCAATATAAACATCACTTAAAGGTTCTGTAAATAAAAAAAAGTGTATTTAACCAGGAAATGACTCACCAAAAAAATGCTCAAAAACAAAGTAAACACATTTTAACACCATAACACCATTAATACAAATCTGGCAACTTATATATCTATAATACATTCTTTCCTTATAAGAATGAAGTATAGACATATACAATTTATTGGTTTTAAAAACTGAAATTAAATGTTATACCTTTACAAGTGATTCATGTTATGTATGTAAAATTCTACTTCATGTTGAAGAAAATCTCTTCTTTACTGACCAGGAACCCATGTAGTCGGTGCTGACTATACAGTTGTTTTTACAGTAATTGATGTGGCTACTATTGTAAATATATTAAAAACTAATAGTAATAATAGTACTGTAATTACATTTGAAATTAAAAAAAAAAGAAGCACAAACCTGGTAGTTTAGCTTCAAACCCCATGCTATCAATAGTCTCAATCAAAGTCAGTGTATCAACTTTGTCAGGGTAGTAGTTAATGACTGCTTGGCCAGTCTTTAGAGACACAGAAATGTTTTCAACACCGGGCATCTTAGAAATTGTGCTCTCGATAGATTTAACACAGGAATCGCATGTCATACCACGCACCTGTGGAAAACAAGAAGAGTTATTCAAATGCATTGACCAAGAATATTGATTTGAACAGCCGAGGCATTTGCTAATATCATTTCTAAATTTGCAGTAGAGGCTTGATCCGAAACCTTCAATTGTTAATTTGGCCATAAGGCCCAATAAAAAAAAATTATTAGTTTATCACACCCCTTCCCTCATCACTTTTGGTTCTGATTTTCTGGTTTTTTTTTCAATCAACATTTATTTTTAATTTAAATGGTCCTTTTTCCATCTTTTTTCACTTGAAAAACTCAGGATTTCTTGCAAATATGTTTACTGGTACAACAAAAACACTTTTTAAATATAAATGTGATTCCATTCTTATGACTTTTTATATATGTGTCCCTGTCCATAACCATTGAATTACTTGTGAAAAAGGGTAAAATGGGGGTGGGGTTAGACAAAAAAAAAGTGTCCCTAACCATTGATTTACTTGTGAAAATATGTAAAATGGGGTTGGGGTTAAATAAAAAATCTTCCCTCCCTCATCAGTTTTTATTTTTTGATAGGGTGATAAACCAATGCTTTTTTTTATGGGGCCGAAACATGCCATAGGAAGCCAATTTATTTAAAACAATCAATTCCCATTATCTAAAATATTTTTGAAAATTCAATGATAACATGTACAAAAGAGCAGCTTAGTTCATGAGTGGTAGCCAATGTATGTGCATTAAACTCTGATTATTTTCTGTCATTCCACCAGGCCTTATTTTTTTTATTTTTTATGCAGCAATTTCAAAATAAATCCGTGAAAAGTATACAAAAAAGTATGAAGTCAGGAGCTTCACTTCACATTCGTATTAGATCCAAGATTAGAGGAGCCATTATTCATGGGAAACATAACAAATCAGGATGTTGTAAATTAAAGTGAATGTCATAATGACATCTTCAAAAATCATTTCAATTGACTGAGACCTGAATAGGATATGATCAACAGTACAGTACATATATAGTATAATACTTGGCCTTGTGTAATATGGTGAACATTGATCCAAATTTCAGAAGCTACCGGGCCACAGCCTTCAATTATGAACTGGCCCATAAAGAAGAAAGTTCTGAGCATTAGACCTTTCATTTATCACATTGGTTGTCACCAAACAAATTAATTTCACACTATACTGTTTAACTTCAACTTTATAACTTTATTTTCCAATAAGTATAAGTAATATAAAATTCAAATAAATACATAAACCAATATAGGAAGGAGCTAGAAAATAGTGTAAACACTAATCACGTCCAGCCCCTTTAAACATAAAACAATTGCATAATTCTATATATAGGACAAAATTATTACTTTTTCAACTTAAACAAATATCAAATATACCATTTCAAAGCAAAAGAATAAATAAAATTTATCAAAAAATTCATTTCAAGGAAAATATACAGTACATATATGATTACATAAATATACATATAAATAATGGGTAAGTTTACTTCAATAAAAATAACTTTAGTTCTCTCTTAAAAACAGATTTTGATTCATGTCTGATATATTCTGGAAGGTATACGGACATAAACCACCCAGGACATAAACCACCCAGGACATAAACCACCCAATTGGAATATACCATTGTTAAAGTGGGTGGGCAACAGGGTGAACAATGTTGGGTGGTCTTGCTTTTATCTAGCTTTACTTAATTTGCTATTGTACACTCCC
>NW_022724789.1:830002-859621 GCF_011630105.1 Anneissia japonica
CCAGAACACCCAACAGAGAATTGTCCCACATTACTTTTATGTTTTGGGATAGTCAGATTCCCCTTTGTTTGAGCCCTTGTCATGTGATAATGCTGAACATATAAAAAATATTGGGGAATTGTTAAAGGAAATCTGCGGTTAATGCTGTCATAAACAAATAAAAGTAATTGAAATTCATATTGTTTATAAATGTTAAGGATTGCCAATTCTGTAAATAGTGATGATGTGTGTGCTAATCTGTCTGAATGTGTTATAGTGCATACAATTCTTTTTTGAGTATTAAAGGTATATTGGTTTTAAGTGTGCCATATATGTACTTCCCCAGACCTCAAGTGCATATGAAATGTGTGGCAAGACAAAACAATATAACAATAACAAAATTGAAGGAGGAATAAAATGCTTTAATTTGTAAAGCAAGCCTGCCTTAAAGCTAATACTTGTATTTACCTTATTAATATGTTCTTTCCCTGTCAGATTTTTGTCAAGAGTTACCCCAATGTATTCTGTAGATTCTGCTTCATAAATTTGTGCTCATTTTATACAAATTGCACCATTTGGTTGGACCACAGTGTGCTTACCACGAAAAATAATATACTTATTGTAGTTTTATTTTCAAGAGTTTATTGTTAATTTGTTTAAATCACACCAGTCTACAATGTGTTTTAATTGTTCATTTACAGAATTTAGGTCAATATTATCATTTGTATTAAAGGTATGAAATAAGCTGGTATCATCTACAAAAAGGTGAGTTTCAAAGTAATTAGTAGTACTTGCAATATCATTTACATATAAGAAACAACATAGGGCCTAACAGACCCTAAGTTCATTTGATTCAATCCCATTTATACTAACAAACTGTTTCCTATTATTTTAATAATCTTAGAATAAAGCCAAAGGTAATCGCCGTATTCCGTATGAATTTAACTTACTTATTAAAATGTCATGGTTCACCGTATCAAATGCTTTTTTAAAGTCTAAAAACATTCCAAAAACTAGGTTGCCATTATCTATGTCCTCCGACAAATTCTGTGTTAAATCCGTAATAGCAAGTTTTGTACTATATTTTTCTCTAAAACCATATTGACGAGGATATAATAAATCAAATCGGTTTAAGTTGTTTATTGATTATTTTTTCAAAGACTTTTTGAATTGAGGTAAGACGGAGATTGGCCTATAATTTCCTGGGTCAGACGATGATCCTTTTTTGAAAATGGGAATAACCTTTGCCTTTTTTTTAGTGCATTTGGGAAGAATCCTGTAGAAAATGATAAATTAATTATATATGTAAGTGGTATAGAGATGTAATTTGCAGCTAGAATTATTAATTTGGGACTAATTTGGTCCACACCAACTGCTTTATTTTTATCTAATCCTATTAAAATATCTGTAACTACTTCTTCAGTTGTACCATGAAGAAATAAAGAATTTGGATGGGTATTAGGTAAGTATACCATGTGGTTTTCAATAGGCCTATCACTGATATCTCTTTCAAAATTCTTGCTAATTGAAACAAAGTAGTTATTAAAACAATTAATTATGTCTGACTGACTATTAAATTTACATACATTACCGCTTTCAGACTGGACTTCCAAATGACTAGGTAATTTTATTTCCTTTTTTCCTCTGCCTAACATGTCATTGACAATTTTCCATGTTTTATTCATATTTGAACAATGGTTTTCAAATTTTTCTGAAAAAAATCGTTGTTTAGTTTCTCTCAAAGTATTAGTAAGTTTTTTATTACTATTTTTTTTACTATTTCGTCCGTGTTTTCATTTGCGATTTGTGGCATGCTTTGATTCTCAAGATTTTCTCTTCTACTATAAACACGTTATATTTTCATTGCGGATTTTTTGGGCTCAGTACGGACTCTAAACGTATGCATTTTCTTTTAGTTTTAAGGCGTATGTGGATTTTATAAGTCCGACTTATGTTATAACATGTTTATACTGATTTTGCTCATCTAGATCGCTTTCCATTTCATATACTCTTTTCTTCAATTCATCATTATCTGCTCAGTATCTTTCATTCTCCCACACATTTCTTCGACTAGTGAATTGAAATAATTCATAGACTCTGACATGGATTTCTGAAAATCTTTAATTTCCTTCATATTTTCCAAAAGACTTGGTAGATTCTTAACTTTGTCTTTAATATTATTAAGCTGCACTTGCATTGCAGCCTCCGGTGCAGGCTCCTCCAAGTGTTTTCCTCTAGACATGTTTGGTTAGGTATTTATTGGTTAACACCTGAGTGACTTGCCTGTGTTGTGTGTGGTTGCAATTCTGAGCCTGCTGTCCTTCACAGAGTCAACACAACGTCAAAATAAAATCTACAAAATTCGTTCTTCAGAATGACCATCAAGTACCATTCATACGACATGTACCCATAAAAATGAATCAATAACACACTTGGAGCAAAATTGAAAGTGAAAAGTAGATAAAAATGTAAGAAATAAGATGATTTTCAGGACCTAAATTCCTATAAAACATGAAAGAAACAACAGCGCCCTCAAATCCATTGTAGTGTAAAACTACAATACCCCATCATTACCGTAATCACTTTCTGCTAATATTATGTTATTAATTAAAACAACAACTACAACTGGCACCACATTACATCCAAACCTCATATGGAGAAATGGAACATGGTGGATTCAATCTCTATTGATAAGCTTACGGATTCTATGAATCAAAATATAAGATACAAGATTTTGATATTATCATCTGCAAGTAACTCTTGTTGAATCTAGGAGGGAACTAATATAGGCCCCAAAATGCAACGACAGTCGTCATGCTCATCTTGTGCACGGTTTGTTCTGCAGTCTGCATGATCAGCGAAGTATGAGTGGAGTCACTGATTAAATGTGGACCCCTGTCAGGGAACCGGGATCTCTCATAAGGAACCTTGATTACATTATTTGGAAATTTGACCCCCTCATCGAGGAATTTCCTCAAATATACAGTATGTAAGTTTCTGGGAAACCGCTTTCTATAAAACCCTGTTATCATTTAAGATACTAATAATAGTTGTACATTAACAGGCCTCTACATTAAACAAGCCACTTTTGGTGTCTGAATTCAATGATGTCATATGTGAAACTAGGAGATACAGTAGTAAAGAATAAAATAATATTTAAGGTTAGCATATGTCTTCATATGTTTTTTTTAAAGAATCAGTTAATTTTGCAAGATGAATGTGGACACTGAATCAATATACAGCATTGTTGTTGTGTGAGGTTTATATCACTTGAAAGTGTTACTACCTGTACGTCTTTCGGATAAACTCAATCAGATAAACTTAAAATAAAAATTAGACCAAGATTAAACTTTATTATTAGTTTCTTTTTTTTTTTTTCTTTTTAAAAGTTATTTTGGTTCCAAATTATCAAGAATGCAACCAAGTGCTAAAATAATGCTTTACAAAAATTAAGACTGAATATGTAAAAAGTGCAATCACGTGGCTCAGAAAATTTGCTGAGAAGACGACCAACAAACCCACCAGGAGATCCAAACGACGGGGCTGCCTAGAGCCTGCAGTCAGTTAGGTCTTGAAGTACTGTAAATCCCTGCTGGTCGTGGATAGATTTTGTTGTTTAGGATAATAAAAATACTGCACATTTCGACTAAAATAATCATAGCGAATCCAATCCCAATAACTTTGGTTAGATCGGCAAATTAATAGTTTTAGTACAATGACAGAGGTCAGTGCTTGTTTGACAAAGGAAGATATTTCCTTGACCCCACACTGGTGCCACCATTGCCCATTAAAAATTAAAAAATCGGAAGTTAAACATTCGTCATCACTTTTGATATAAAATTTAATTTGTACGTTTACTTAATATTTACTGGATCAATCATTGTTGTTCAAGGAAAAACAACCAAATGGTATTAAATATAATGATCATTTGATATAAGATATTGGTCATCTTCCTCTGTAGATGACAAATTTAAGGATTTAATGATTATGGTGCCATAAATGTCTTCCTTATTTAAGCTTGCCATATTCATATAAATCTTTTTAAGCATATCTTTTTAAATGAGTGCTTCCGTTCTATTTGTAGATGTCATTAAACCTAGCTATTTGGCTGAGATATTGACAGTTGAATGAAAATTTCATGATACAGATAGTACAGTATGTTTACCAAAGATTAATACTGTACATACAAATAAGGATGTTATGGTATAATGGTGGTTTGTTGGAATGGTGCCATTAGACCCCATTGCCAAGACCCCATTGCCAACTTTTAAAGATTTTAAATCTGAGATTTTAGGGGATGTCCCTCTCCTGTTTGGCCATGTTCTAATTAGTGTGTGTAAAAAAACTTTAATGCATTATACAGTGATGCAGATATGCAGCATTCACACTGTGACCCGATTTCAGCTTTTTGTGGTGTTGGAAAATACAGAATGTGTGCTGCTGTAAGATGCAACAAGTGCGAAGCTAAGGCCACTTCAGACAGCAACATGGCATTTTTTAGATTAGAAATCATAACAAGTATCTCTCTAATTAAAGACCACCTCCAATTAAAGACCACTTTTCTGTGGTCCAAAATTAACAAATGTCTTGTCTTTATTATGATTCTTTTTAAAGAGATCAAAGCTGCTAAAGACCATGGAAAACAATCTCTGATCATTCCCAGTGATGACACAAAACTACATAAATTATTAGGTCACTTAATCAGATCAGTCTTAACATGTAATAAACATTTTTCCTGAACAAGCCTTTCACAGGTTTAAAGAAAGATTTGCACAAGAAAAACAGGGTGCATGTGGTCTCATCAGGGATTATATTGAAGAAACTGGGCAACAGTGTGAGAGAACTTCTAAATACAGTTATTTTTTTGTAGGAGCACGTAGCGCAGTGTGTACGGTGTTGGACTTCTGATTGTGAGATCGGGAATTCGAGACAAATACTCGTCGCGTTGCTTGTGTCCTTGAGCAAGGCACTTTACTTATGTTTACCTCTCTCCACGCATGAGTATAAATGGGACCTGGTAGGATGGTATGGCATTGAATGTATGGTTCGTGCGCGTTCAAGCAGCAATGACCAGGGATACTCTCCTGAGAGCAGAAAAAGTTAAAAAATGTGCGGACCTGGCAATTCAGTATCCAGTGACCAGGGAAATAATGATGTCAGCGCCTTGTATAATTGCTTGTAAAATCTGATAATTGTGAAAGGCGCTATAAAAATTATGGTTCTATAAAAAAAAAAAAAAAAAAAAAAAAGATCAGCACAGATTGTTCTTTATAAAAAAAGATAAATGATGAATGAATAATCACAGTTTTCGGGTGCATCATAGCAGATGCGGGTCACTTTTTAGAAAGGTCATAACTAGAGCTGACCTTGATTTGAAAGCGACCAGTAAAGTTTCTTGGCGCTAACTTAACACAGTAATCAGACTTTCGGAAGAAAATAATAATGACATCTTGTAAAGGGGCACATACTCATCTCAATGAGCTATTCGCGGTGCCAAATGTTGTCACACAAGTCATCAGTTTTATAAGCATCACAACGTATGAGAGCTTGTTTATTGAAACATAGATATCCATCACAGCCTGAAGGCAGGATTTCTAAAGGGGGGGTTTTCTAATTTTTCGCAAGAGGGTTGTGGTAAATTTTAAATATATAACAAAGGATATGTCTGGAAATGGCAATAAAAATGCAAAATTTCAAATATTTGGGAGTTACCGTAATTGTGAACAGCTTCAATGCAAATGGTACTTTTTAATAATAATTTAAGAGAGCATTTCTGGAAAAGGGGATGGGGGTAGTTCTTTCAAACCCCCAAATTTCCCTACTGTAGCTATCGGCTTAAGCTGGTGGCAGACCAGAAGTGCTGATTACAGACAATGGGCCACAGTATTCTGGACATTTGTTCGAGGAGTTTGAAAAAGAGTACAGGTATCAGGGGCGGATCCAGAAATGTCCAAAAGGGGGGCCCGGAAGGGGGGGCCGAAAGTGTTTTTTTATTGGACTAGAAATTCTATCTTATCTTATCTACACGAAAAATCAAAAGAAACTTTCATGATATTTTCTTTACATTTAATCAATTTGTTATCTATATCATTAGGCCTATTATCTTTTTAATTGATCGATTTTATATACCCCCTTACCTTTTAAATATTTTTATCAAATGTATTTTTACTTTAATCTTGCCTTGTGTCTTGTATTGCCAGAGGAAAACAAATTTCCAGTTCTTTTATTGGACTAGAAATGATCTTATCTTATCTACACGAAAAGTCTAAAGAAACTTTCATGATATTTACTTTACATTTACTTTTTTATTAAATTCCTGTCTCTTATACACATCTAGATGTGTATAAGAGACAGTATCATAGCAGATGCGGGACACTTTTTAGAAAGGTCATAACTAGAGCTGACCTTGATTTGACAGGGACCAGTAAAGTTTCTTGGCGCTAACTTAACACAGTAATCAGACTTTCGGAAGAAAATAATAATGACATCTTGTAAAGGGGCACATACTCATCTCAATGAGCTATTCGCGGTGCCAAATGTTGTCACACAAGTCATCAGTTTTATAAGCATCACAACGTATGAGAGCTTGTCTATTTGAAACATAGATATCCATCACAGCCTGAAGGAAAGATTTCTAAAGGGGGGGGGGGGTTCTAATTTTTCGCAAGAGGGCACACACACTTCAGTCCCACCAGGGTTGTGGTAAATTGTAAATATATAACAAAGGATATGTATGGAAATGGCAATAAAAATGCAAAATTTCAAATATTTGGGAGTTACCGTAATTGTGAACAGCTTCAATGCAAATGGTACTTTTTAATAATAATTTAAGAGAGCATTTCTGGAAAAGGGGATGGGGGTAATTCTTTCAAACCCCTCAAACTTCCCTACTGTAGCTATGGGCTTAGGCTGGTGGCAGACCAGAAGTGCTGATTACAAACAATGGGCCACAGTATTCTGGACATTTGTTCAAGGAGTTTGAAAAAGAGTACAGGTATGGATTTAGGCACATACCAGTAGCCCAAAATACCCAGAGTAACAGGGAAGCAGTTGTTATGCAGAAATACTGTAGCAACACGTATAAAGCGTTGTTAGCATACAGATCCTCACATTTAGCGAATGGATTTAGTCTGGCAGAACTGATCTTCGGTCGCAAAATCAGGGCTACAATTGGACCCAAAGTGGCCCCAACCAAGAATACTGTAATTCGCAAGAAGGAATCAAAAAGGAAAAACAAAAAGTGTCATATGAGAAATATAAGAAACAGAAGCGATTTAATTTGATTGAACAAGGAATGCGAGCGTTGAAAGAGGGGACGGAAGTAGTATGAATAATGAAGAAACGTGTGTGAATTCATTAAAAAGTAGGCAAATCCTTACACCTTGGCACCCTCGTCAAACATTGTTGAATAAACAATTTAAATCTTGACTAATTATTGCAAGCGGAGACCACTTACTGTACGCATGGTGATGTCATCACCATTAGTTGTTAAGATTTTACATCAGATGTTTCAAATTTAATTACTTCAAAGATTTGAAGAATAATGATACAAATAAGGATAGGTTTATATTTCAACTCTGAATACCATTGAAGTACTATTAATATAGCAACATATTATAGCAACTTATGTCATAAGTATAACAGAGAACAACAATATATGGGTTTTTTTTTTAAATCATGTTTGGAAAGCTCCCAGCTCTTCGGTGTGTATTAAATTAAACAGGGGACTTTCATTTTTTAATAGACTTTTTTTGAATGACATGACAAATATTGGTCTAGGTCAACATGATAGCTAATCAATGTTGGAGACAACGATGTGAACACGTAACAGAAGAAGGCAGAGTTCTGAATTAACTAATTTATTAAATTCTTGGAAAAAGCATTGAAAACTGTCATTGAAAAGTTACTGGTATATTATTGTATAATTTAATTTCAACAGAAAAAATAAAGAATTATAGATAGGCCAGGCATGATGTCATTGATAACAGAGGGGATACAGTAAGCCACCATGAAACAAATTTTTTAATTTTATAATAGCGAAAAATATATTTACTCTACAAGAGCAGCATTTTTACGAAGAATTCTGAGTTCTGCATTGTTCAGTATACTATCCTGTATAAAGAGATACAATATTAATAAATACTATTCTTAGGCTGGAATTAAATAAGATCAGAATGTAAAAGACTAACAATACTGTAAAAGAAACATCCATAGAAACGTCACAATCTCACACTTTTAACTACACAAAAAAATCGTATCTACTGTAGATCCTTGTTTTGTGGCCATTGTTCAGTACAGATTCTTGGCGCTACTGTGTCACACAACATGCCTAACAAATCATTTTCTCGGAGCTCTTGTGCTTTCCTGTATACTGTACTTGCTTACTATTCACTTTTAGAATCAAACATTTAACATTAATATTTCTAATTGTAAACATGTTCCAGCACATGAGAACAATGTACTATACACTGTGTACAAGGGAAAAGAGCTATTGAAACCACTTGACAAATAAATTTAAAACCATTTTAGAGTATTGTACCTATACTGCAACCTTAACAATTGTAAAACTGTTATTTAGTCAAGAAATCAATACAAATAATATAACAACAATGATTAAAAACTTACACAAAGGAACAGTGAAAGTTGAGAAGTCGCAGTTGACTGAATGTATACTTCGTAGTGATGAAGTGTGAGAATTTAAGAAAAGGAAATCCCAATTACGTTGCGGTTTAAAATGTACAGGTACTGTAGACAGACTTCAACTGAAACATACACAAATCCCAGACTGAAACTTTCTCCCAAGGTTTACATGAAATTCAATATACAATTGAAAATTTCTTGTTTCATTCTGTAAGCGAATTATTTTATATCAAATCAGGTGATATGAGTGAAGCAGTAGGTTGTTGATTAAATGGCTGAGTGAAGGCCCATTTACATAGAGCGTGAAATCGGCACACAACAGGGGCAGAATAGAACCTATGACGTACTTATATGATCATCGATACTGAACACAACGTTACTACGCAACAGAACAATATGTCGTTCAGCATAAAATATTTAGTAATCCTTCGCTGAGCATGTAGACTGCAGAACAAGCCAAGAAAGTTGCTTGCGTCATGGCTGTTGTCGCGTGCTGTGTAAATGGATTGCACTGCTAAGCTGGGGTGGGAAGGAATCTTGATGATTAAAGTAAGGGGGTACTAACTTGCAAAAGGGGATATGAGGACCAGGTGATGTTTATCTACCTGATCATTTTTAATTGGGCGACAGGAAAGGGGGAGGAGTTTTTTTTAGGCCATGTGAGCACAACCTAGATACACCAATGATGGGTAGTAGTTACAGTAAAGTTCAGCTTCCCTCTTGAATTACCTTAAACTGTAAAACAACAAGAAAGAAGCATACGGAAAAGCCTACAAAAATAAATAGTTTATTTCACCTGCAGGAATAATAACTCTACACTAGTCTGTCCTGTACAATATGTCAATCCTATCCATCTGATTTCCTGTTTCAGTATTTTTTTTATATGGATATATGGAAAAGCAACTATCTTTAACAATAACATAATCAAATATATGTCTACATTTCTACATAGCTGTAACCAGTACTCTCTACAATATAAAGCTAGTGATCTGGATAAAAAAAAAGGAAATATTAACAATTTTTAAAACATTTATTGCTCATTAAAAATGATCCATCTGATTTCCTGTTTCAGTATTTTGTATTATTTATATGGATATATGGAAAAGTAATTATCTTTAACAATAACATAATTAAATATATGTCTACTTTTCTACATAGCTATACCCAGTACTCTCTACAATATAAAGCTAGTGATCTGGATAAAAAAAAAAAAGGAAATATTAACAATTTTTAAAACATTGATTGCTCATTAAAAATGATGAATTATAATAATTTATTAAATTTTCAGTAAAATGTACACAGCGGGCACTGAAGCAATGACGAGTTCTGCCTAGAATCATGATTGACCCCCTGTAGCACTGAGGGCTGTCTTTCTCCGGGTGGGCATTAGATGGATGTGAAACACATCACCAGCATAGGGGTCCCAAAGTTGCAAGAAGTCCAGGAGATTTGTTAAAGTGCTTTTATGACATACAGTATCTAATTATCTAGTTTTGCTACACTAATTCTGCCCTGTCATGAAAAAAACACTCAACTGGCAATTTTTTCAAATGCACTTTTTCAGCGTTTTGCACTTTTGGGGACAACACACCTTGTGATGTATTCAGATTTTTGAAATTATAACAGGAAATATGAAATTTAAAAAATAAAATATCACTCAACTGCAAGTCTGTGTTACTTTGTCAGCAAAGAAGCACTCAACTGCAAATGTTATGAAAGACTTAACTTAACTGGCATTTAATACCTATTATTATTATTATTATTATTATTATTATTATTAATAGTTTATCATGAGAAACGCACTCAACTGCATAGTGTTGCATGGTTTATCATTGAGAAAGACGATTGTCTATGTACATCACATTACTTTCACAATGTAATCATTATAAACAATATCTTCATTGGTGCACAATATTGGTATTAAGTAAACATTATCATACTTTTTTGGCATTAGTCATACTAGCAAAATATGGATATTGATCTTATTTCTGGCAGGGGATCATTATGGAACCAGCTCCCCATATGTATTCAGGAGGCAAGTTCTGACCACCTAAAAAAGCATATTTTCTAATATTTAATTTGTCTTTTTTTATTTAATAAATTTAGTGTCTAATATCGCTCTGATAGATTATTAGGGCACTATTTATTACCTCTGATATTATTATTACCTATATTTAGCTTATTATTAACTTATTAACTTTATTATTATTACTGTATCCTATTATTATTATTATTATTATTATTATTATTATTATTATTATTATTACATTTATTGCATACAGTTCAACATATATTGTTCTTCTGCTTGATATTCAATTTTATGTGAAAGACAAAACAGGATGAATTTCTGAAAAAGGAAACTATAGAAAACAATTTTTAAAAATGATGAATGACGATTAAACAGAGAATTCCTTGAAGTAAAAAAAAAAGAGAGCATTGTCCGAAAATAATGGCAGAAATACCCAAATATAATTGAAAATCATTTTTTTTTTATTTTCATTTAAAATATAATCACATTTAAATTTAATTATCTGCAATCTTCATAATATTTGAAGCCTAACAATCATAGGCCTAGATTAGACAAGCACAAACAGGGTGCCATATTGAGTATGTGTGCTTCTGTATTCTATTCTATGTCTCTGCCATCATAGTAAAAAAATAGGCCTAACGATAAATTTACTCACAAAAATTGATATAATATCACTTATCATCTGAAAGTAATATTATTTGATAATATAACATGTTTTTATATTCAATAAATACTGTAGTTGAGTTGATTCTTTCATGACAAATGCAGTTGAGTGAGCCATGTTTTTCTTTGTGATTGACCCGGTATGTTATGAAAAAACAATAAATGTGACATATTGCATATTATGTAGAGTAATTAAAAATACAAGTTCTACACAATAAACACAAATAAGGATTCAATTGTTTACGCATGGAGAGAGCGAAGACAATAACACGTTCGTTGATTATCTCAAAACTTTGTTAAATGCAGTTGAGTGAGTTTTTCATCACAGGGCAGTTAAATGGTGATACTAATCGACAGTGACTTCCAATAAAGGGGTAATACAGTATTGAAAAAATGTGGAGGTGGTTTGGTGCAGTGAAACGGTTGGGCTTCCCAACTTAGAGATTGGGGTTTCAATTCTTCACTGTGCAGTTCCCTTTTGTCATTGAGCGAGGCACTTTACCTACTGTACATTGCTTTAGTCTACCCTATTGTATGGGTACTCAGCAAATTGCTGGGAGTAACCAGCGTCCAACCCAGGGCGAGCATCAAACTCTCATCTGCTTCACGCTACTTAAAACTGAGGTTAAGCTCCAACCCTATGGGGCCCTAGCAGCTTTGCAAGGATTTACTTACACTTACTGTAAAAACATACAGATTTAATGCATTGGCAAGAGATGGGCTATTTTCTGGGAGATCCTTGTACATAAGCTTGCAGGAGTGCGGGAGTCTATATCCAGAATTCTGGGACACTCTTGCGACTTCAGGGAGACTTGGGCACCCAGTGGCGCAGCCAGGATTTCCCCGACGTGGGATCCAAGGACTTCAAAGGCTTATTTATTCGATTTTAGAGTCTATTACTATGTAAATAATACATGTAATTTTTTTGAATTTTCCCCCACCCCCCGACGAATTGTTTTTCTCCAAGACCAGGGTGGGGGAGGGGAGGGGGATGTAGCCTCCTAGCACCCCCATAGCGCCGCCACTGTTGGGACCCCTGCCAGCATATAAAATGCAGGCAAAAAGTACATTGACAATGGTACTGAAGGTGATGATAAGAAGGTGTCCCATTTATTGTCTCTCTCAACTAGAGTACATCCACAAACAACCAACTATACTTTAGCTACACTTGCTTGCATCACTGGTAATTTCCTAAAAATTAACCTCAATTATTGAATAACAACTAAACAAGTGTATAAACTCCAATCCATAATGGATACCATTTGTAAAAAATTGAGTGTGAAATCACACCGGAAATTTCATTGAGCTATTACGGTCTAATATTTACATGCATTTGCAATTTGTATTTGTAAATGAACTGCCTGTAGCTTGGGAATCTGGCATGGATAAAACTATTAAGTTTACTGTTACGCAGTATGTACTTACTATATAGCAAACAACTGAATATTTCTGTCAGCCATGTTTAGGGATCTTCAAAATGTTTTAAAACATCAAATAAGGGACAACCAACCTGCTAGATTTTAGTGCCAATGGGATTAAAAACAAGATATATATCTCGATGGAAACTACCTGGACTCCATAGAAACAATATCAGCTCCATAGAGGCAACATCAGCTCTCTATGGACATTGGCTCCATGAAAACAGTTCACAGATTACGGTACAAGCACCAAACATTTGCCATGTGCAGGAAATTATTTGTTTTGTACACTGTTAACAGAAACAATTTTTTGATTTTTTTTTTTTTTAATTCAATGTTTGGGAAAATATATAATATTTTATTTTATTAAATCAGAATCTACAAATATGTAACATTATGATAATGATAAATAATAAATAGCAGATACAGGTAAATTAAAACCATTTTTCTAATATGAAAATGTACAAGAATTATTAATTGATGACATCTCAAAAAGTCAAAAGTAAAGGACGCCTTAAACAAGGTAGCGAAAATACTAGCCCTACAGTATATGTACGGTACTGGGCTAAGTAACGCAGACAGCACTAGGCTGTTGTCTATTATCTTGTCATCTAAAAATTATTTATTTTATCAGTCAGTATGTATACATTAGCACACAATAACAAATTTATGTTGTAATCAATTAGAATAATGGCTAATTGCAAATTGAATCAATGCCTAAAGTTTGTTTTGAGCAAAGGTTCATTGTCCTAAAGTACAGTACCTTAACCTGATTCTATCTAATCAAATATTGTGCCAGGCTAAGTAAAAAAAATGTAAGTAACAAAATTCAGGTTACATGCTACAAGCTCATGTTGACAACTTCAAAATAATGGTAACTCTATTTTGAAATTAAAAAAAAAAATTTTCAAGTAAGTACAGTAATCATAATTATATATTAAAATTGTTTTAATTCTATGTTTACGTGTAACATTGTTTCTAATTTCTCTCTTAATGTCCCTGTCCGCAGACGTTGTTCTAAACCTATTTTAAATGTACAATTTTCACGTGTTAATGTTTGTAAAAATGGTATATTTTGTAGTATTGTCTTCACTTTATAATAATGTGTTTGTGATAATCTTGAATTTGATATTTTTCATTGTAGTTTTTCTAAGTTCAGGTCTATTACATTCGAGTCTTTTAAATAATCTTTATTGTATTAATTTGGCTTTTTACTAATTTTGTGTAAGTTTTTTTTACTGTATATTTTATATTTCCATCCTGTAATTGGTGTTTAAACTGTTGGATGTGCAATAAATCAATATACAACACATCTAGATGTGTATAAGAGTACAGGCTATCATTATTCCCAAAAACCTCCAATCTTTTTTTTCCACAGACTCATGAAAGAACAATCTACTCTTTATTTTTCCTATTGAAACTGTTGACATTGAGCTTTATATCTCTGAATAAATAAAGATATTTTACTACTCTCCTACCCAATTCAAAACCACAATATTCATTCCTTTTCAAAAATAATGATGTACATAAAATAATTAACAATGAAGAATTTTACAAATTAATAATATGATAATATTCATACTAACCTTTAATTTTACACGCTCACAAGTCATCAAAGATTGTGAGTATGGCAACTGTCCAAGTCTGCTTTCCGTGTCTAGTAGCTTTCTTTCCTCGCTTGTGTGTCCTCGAGGACTCTCACTGCGCATATAGAGGCTGCTTGGTTCGTTTTCTTGACAGGTTTTCACAGATGCTTCTGCGATTGTGTTAATCAGCTTCACTTCATATCCAAGACCATCGATAGCATCAGTGATTACCATAGCTGATGTCATATCCGAACGAAACCGGACTCTGGCAACTTTTTCTACAAGCACGGCTCGAACTGACTTCACCCCCAGCAGCTTTGCAACCTCGATCTGGATCGTCTGCTGGCATAACTCACAGTTCATATCCTGAACCTTTATTTCAGCTGTATATTCCATTCTGAACTTTGATCTCTATATCAGAAAGGAGAAAAAAAAATTAAGCCTTTGCATTTACAAGAACATTTATTTATAAATTATAAAATATCATATCATTGTTATAAATCTTGCCCTTTATGACCACATAAATCTTCTTTAATATTAATATATTTTATAAAAGTCTATTTCATTTAAAAAAAAATAAAAATAAGGCCTAACTAGGCCTTATTTTTTTTTTTTTTTTTTTTTGTGAGTTGACTAGCCTGAGGTCTAACCTAACTTCATATTAAGTCCATTTTAAAACTATGGCGCATTCCCCTAACTAAAAAAGCCTCAATGCGCTTTACAACAAAAAACAACAGGTAGTATATTTAACTATATTTGACTTAAAACGTACTTATACTAACAACAGTTTCGAAATGTGCAACACTATCGGCATAACGTCTGATAATTAGTTTAATGAGTGTGTAGAATGGCAGCCTACATGTAGCCAGGGAGTTATAAATAATAAAGTCTAGGTAGGTAGTCCTAGGAAGGAGCAAGGAGGTATATTTGTTTATACCTCCTTGGAAGGAGGGCCTAGGACACAGTACACCAGCTGATCCAACAAAACAAATATCAATTTTTATCAGCTGTTTGTTGAGTATCAGCATTTCAAAACAAAAAGGAAACCCTAACAATCACAGAAAAACAAATACAAAGATGTCCTAGACCTAGTCCGGTTTGAGTATCGCCGACAAAATTAATATCTCTACCTATTTCTCCCGCGCCACCTCCACTGGGGCCTGCTCGCCCTTTCTTTGTCATAGCTGCAGCAGGCGCGGCTTGATGATGACGCTAGCCACCACACCACTCACTGGCAGTTTGACAAATTAATTAAAAAGCTGGTGCGTGCTAGAAATACATTTTTATATACCACATAAGATAACCTAATATTATCAATAAATGCTTAAGATTACTCACACTACAATTTAATGATATACTTACACGTTTTTCCCACTTAAATGTTTAGAAAATACACAAGAAATTTATGCACTGCCTCCCAAACAACACTTCAATAATATTTAACGCCACTGCACTACCAATAACTATGCAAATTAACAAATTTGGTCACGTGGACAGTCAGCTGATTGATCAGGTGGTACATAATGGTATGCCGAAAAGTCACCTGATTTCAGGGGATTTTTTTTTGGATACGTTATTTCTATTAATAGATATCTTACAGAGAACAATAATGTAGCGCGGCAAAGAATATAGATAGTAGAGAAAGAACGAGCAGCTAGCGTATTTTGCATTACAGAATTGTAACGCTTTTTCATATCATGCGAGCCAGGCCCTCTCGCGGCAGTGTGTGAACTGCCTATGTTGATAATAATAATTACAGGTAATTAGGTAAGGGTGGGCTGCTTGCGATGCCATTTTCGACTTGCAGATGACGGCCTTTTCTAAACATTATATTTATTTATCTACGTAATTTTCATACAAGTATATAGAGTATATACTATTATTTTATATTTTTTTTGTAATAAGAGATTATGTATGGCCCATGATAAGGAGGAAAAGCACAATTCGTCGGGGAGAAAAATAAAATTAGGGCCTATATGTATTTTCTACATATTAGTAACTCTAAAATCGATTAAAAGCATTGAAACCCGTGTCAAAATTATCGGGGATCCCCCCCCCCCAACCACCACCACCCAACCCCTGGACCACTTTCTTAACCTTATAATCGCAACCTTATAATCGCAGCCCGACCAGGCCCACTTTGCTTTCGTCGGAGAAATCTGACAGGTTCGCCAGAAAAATGGGTTTTGCTAGAAAGGGAGATTTTGCCGGAACCATAACCCCCCACCCCACACACACCCCATCATACCTGGATACGGGCCGCGATTTTTTTTTCCCGTACGAAACATTTACATGAAACTTCACTCGGGCCATCTCGGATTGACTCGAGTGAGTACGATACGAGGAACAAGATCAGACACTTCGCAATGTCGTGACGCTCGAGTTTTAGCATTACTGTATTGCTCTTGTTTCTATGTTTACCTACGGTAGGCCTATGAAATCTCACGGACTTATGGGATGTACGTGTGTAACTAACTGTGACCTTATTGGATGTTATTAAATGTTAGTATATTATCTACAACAACAACAGCTAGTACCTCCTGTTATAAAGTGTAGATAGGTAAAAATTATACCAAAGGCTAGAGAGAAAGAGGATAAACATCTTACCTAGTCCTAGGCCCCTCATTAAACTAGGCCTAGGGTCATGGGCTGACACCAACATACTGACATTGACTGAAATGTTTTGGGGAAAAAATAGGACAAAATTGAAGCATGAAATAAAAAATAGGGCGCATAAGAGAAATATTATTAAATAAATAATATACCATTCCGGCGTTATTGAACTTGTCCAAACTATCATTGTAATGTAATTAATGTTAAATAATAATAATAATAATAATAATAATAATAATAATAATAATAATAATAATAATAATAATAATAATCATTTCAGCATTAATTACCTTGGACTAAGCCTTGTAATGAAGAACCTACAGATACCGTACTATTTACTAAGCCTATAAATAATAATCGCCCAAGGGGAATATCTTTTGTGTTATTTCCCCTTAACGTCGTTTTTCAATTGTTCTCTAATTCCTCCATTGTCTAAGTTCCCCTTAAGGTACAGGTAATAATAATTAATAATTTGGAGAAGTGCAGTAGCCGTACATTGTTTGTTTTTTCGAGAGTAAGTTTTATCTTTAGTAATGTGTTATTCAATTAGTATGTTTTTAAATTACTTTTATAGAAGTTTCTGCCGCGTTCAGTGCCAATTCACAGACAGGACAAACCCGGAATACACACAACTGTGGTTCCGAGTAAAGTTCACTTTTGAGTCCAGTTGAGTTGAGGGCACGTTTCCACATAGGCCTCCTATCTTGTTGATTGGGACAGTGCCTATTGTTATCTGTGTCATTGATGGGTTTTTGGAGCGAGCGAGTACGAATAGGGAGTTGGAACCAAATGTTGGACAGGGCCTAAGAAGTAGGATTTGATATGGTGAATTATTGTTTAATATCAGCTTAGGGTTATGTTTAGGTACAGTTATCTGAAAATCTATTGGGCATGGTTTTAATATCAATTGTTTTGTTGTCTTTATGTTTTCCTTCAATGTTAATTGTCTTACAATGTGCTTTTTTTTTGTTTTAAAATGGAGAATAATTGAAATATGAAGGCTACTAAATAAATAAATAAATAAATAAAATGAAATATATCATTGGAAAAAAATTTAAAATAACTAATTGGTGCAGTTCTCTCAGGCTTCCTTTTGATTGTTGGCTTTGAGATCTACTTGGGATCATATTTAAATTGCTTTCTCTTTTTTTCTCTTTTGTGGTCTTCCCACCTTTATTTCACCATTTTTTCCCCCTGATTTTCAAATTTTTACCATCAATATTATACATTTTTATTCACGAAGCTCGGGCTGCGGTAATATTAATACCAGTTACACAACAAAGTCATGCATACACTATGACCTTAGCATAAGTAAGACGTCAATCTAAAGTGTAAACTGAACTTTACTAGTACATTGCTGTATATATACTTTAAATTTGTATATATTTTTTTTGTGTGGTTACCAAACCTTATTCCAATGTTTCTTTTATATTTTTTTTTAAATATTTATGATAATACTTTCAAATACGTTACCATTTAATCCCAATTATTCAAAAATAGCACAATGATATTAATACTAGATAACAAAATAAAACTCATTCAAGTATAACATCCATTCATAATTATTTTCTTTTACATAATTCTTAATATAATCAGGGAGTTATATAACTCCCTGTTATATAACAACTCGCTGATATAATCCATGCATTTTTACAAACTGGCTTACCTAGCTCTGTTAGAATTTTAATTTTGTATAATAGTGCAATGGAATATATTTCATTTTTAATTCTGCTATCACAGCCTGTTAATAATTTTTTTTCTCTCTTTTGTGGGATTGTCCCACTTTTATTTCATCATAATGTCATAACTACGTAGATAACATAACATACTGTATAGTCTACATTTTAACAGTTATTATATAAGTAAATAATAGTATGAATTAAATTAATTTGCCTACTTTATATGTTAATTAATTTTAAGTAGGCCTAATTCAGTACTTCTATGAATTAAAATTCAAATGAAATAAACATTTCCAAGTCAGCTAACAAACAATACCTTTCCTGTATTCTTTTGTTGGTATTCAATTCCTAAGGGTTTTCTTGTAGTAAGGCCAAGTAAAAAAAATATGTAGTTTCTCAAACTAATATTTTGAATATTAAGGAGAATTAGGGTACTTTTGTTTTTTAAACTCCAAATCCAAGATGGTCAATTGGAAACTACTACTACTTTCTCACTTTCACCACTGTAGACACAAAAAAAGCAAATAAAAGAAGCACTAGATATTGTTCATACCAAGTATCCCCAACCACGAACGGTCAAGAGAGGAATTTTACGGATGTGGTTCACCAGATTTTCGTACATTTTATAAAATAAAGGAAATTTTTAAAAAATAAATAAAAAACTGGTGAGTCAGAGAAAATTGATGCGCAAGGGGATGAGAAACTAGTGATTTTTTTATTTGGCTAAAGTCTAAAAAAAAAAAAAAAAAAAAAAAATTAAAATTGAATGTGTCTCATTAGAAGCTATTAAGATCTTACAGTACTTGATTCTTTAAAATGATTTTTGAGGTTTTTCCAATAGATTATATTTAACTGAGAGTATAACAAAATTTATTTTTGGGGGTTAGGCCTGTTGCACACAGCGCATGATATAATGTCATAACTACGTAGATAACATAACATATAGTCTACATTTTAACAGTTATTATATAAGTAAATAATAGTATGAATTAAATTAAATTGCCTACTTTATATGTTAATTAATTTTAAGTAGGCCTAATTCAGTACTTCTATGAATTAAAATTCAAATGAAATAAACATTTCCAAGTCAGCTAACAAACAATACCTTTCCTGTATTCTTTTGT
This sequence comes from Anneissia japonica, assembly GCF_011630105.1. Taxonomy (NCBI): domain Eukaryota; kingdom Metazoa; phylum Echinodermata; class Crinoidea; order Comatulida; family Comatulidae; genus Anneissia; species Anneissia japonica. Next base: position 849,734 of record NW_022724789.1, read on the forward strand.
TGGTACTCAATTCCTAAAGGTTTTCTTGTAGTAAGGCCAAGTAAACAAAATATGTAGTTTCTCAAACTAATATTTTGAATATTAAGGAGAATTAGGGTACTTTTGTTTTTTAAACTCCAAATCCAAGATGGTCAATTGGAAACTACTACTACTTTCTCACTTTTACCACTGTAGACACAAAAAAAGCAAATAAAAGAAGCACTAGATATTGTTCATACCAAGTATCCCCAACCACGAACGGTCGAGAGAGGAATTTTACGGATGTGGTTCACCAGATTTACGTACATTTTATAAAATAAAGGAAATTTTTAAAAAATAAATAAAAAATCGGTGAGTCAGAGAAAATTGATGCGCAAGGGGATGAGAAACTAGTGATTTTTTTATTTGGCTAAAGTCTAAAAAAAAAAAAAAAAAAAAAAAATTAAAATTGAATGTGTCTCATTAGAAGCTATTAAGATCTTACAGTACTTGATTCTTTAAAATGATTTTTGAGGTTTTTCCAATAGATTATATTTAACTGAGAGTATAACAAAATTTATTTTTGGGGGTTAGGCCTGTTGCACACAGCGCATGATTACCACCAGCAACATTTCCTCAGCTTTTGTTACTATTCATATTTAAATGAAGTATAGGGTTCCAGTTTAGTTGTCACATGTCAAGTTTATTATCATGTGAACAAGCTACAGTAAACAACATACAACTACTACTAGTATCTAGATTTACTACTCACAAATAATTATCAGGTCACATCATCCTAGACGTTCATCTCAGCACCGTGAGTTCAGAATAGATACAGGTATTTCTAATGAGCTTACTATTAAGTGTAAAATGTGTTTGATGTTAAAAAAGTTAAGTTCATTTGTTTGTTATAATGAATTATTTGTTCTAAGAACTTTTGAAACAATTTATTTTTACCACTTTCAAAGGCTAACCCTATAACAAGAACATTGTGTTAGGAGGGGATTTTGTAATTTTTACCTATTAATTAATAACCATGCCTAGTTATGGTTTGTACAATTTATTTCTTGTTAGTTTTGAACATGAACTGTTTTACAATGTTTTTACAATAATGTTTTGGGAAGTGCCATATCAACATGGGGAGGGGTAGGGTCTGGTGGTGGGGGCATGAAGGTTAAGTGGGAGGCTCCATGATTACTGTAGGTAATGTATATACTGTAAGTTAAGGGGTCTTATATATCTATTGAGAAGTGAAGAGTATTGTACGCACAATGAAGAATCATCAGTCAGCTAGTTAAAAACTTCTAGTTTTGGATTGACAGCATGGGTGTAGGCTGGCTGGGGTGCCTGTCCCCACCCCCTCCCAAATGGCAGCAAATTAGTTCCATTAAGTGGGTTAAAATACTAAAAATGACCATTAATTTTCATTGGAATAGAGATTTTGTTCCATCCCCAGGCAAAAAAAAACAGCGTACGCTCCTAGACACAGCGATGGCGCCAGAAATTTGCAGACAAGGGGTTCGAGCCAAGGGGCCAATGAAGCCTCGGTTGACGGCCCGGAGTAAAAACTTCGTTGTAGGGTTCACAGGGAGAGTTTTTATGGCTTAGTGTGGTCCAAAATGTACTTCTGCAACCACAATATTAGGGATTGGCAGTCAAATAACGTTATTTGGATAGGCAAATTATTATTATTTTTTTTTTTGATCCGACGACCTAGTCTTGCATTGTATGACAGGGGGTCCTGGCCTTTTTGACGGGGTAAAATGCCCCCCTGCCCCTCGCTGGTGCCACCTCCACCTGGAAAGGACACAGGCTTTGGCTACAAATAGATACCCCAGCCAAAGTAATTTTTTAAATGAATATTTATAACTAAATATAATTGTATGTTATGTTAATATTAATAATAATTCTTTATTGCCCTCATTCGTGAAAATTAACACTTTGCTCTTGTGAACCTGTAGCAGCCAACTTAATTCACAGTACAATATGTAACGGATTCATCTCATGTGGAGTTATTTTCGAGGAACCGAGCGTGCAGAATCCAATTCAAAACTGACTAAACAGGGGTCTATGGTGCAAGAAGCAGGAACATTATACCTGTCAGCCAGACAATACTCAATTTAGGGAGTTTATTTGGAAAGTCAAAACCTGTCAGCAGGCCAAAAACAATAAATGGGAAAAATAATAAGGAACTACTGTATTTAAAGATGAATGACAGATCATATGACCACTGAAAGAGAGTCATGGAAAGGATAAACGCACAGTGTAGCAGACAGCGATGATGTAAACACGTTATTTATATCCAGAAATAAAACCCAACTTTATAAAAAGTGGCCTATTTTAAACATTTTACAGGTATTTTAGGCCGCTTCTAGGTAAAAATATATTTTTAAAAGCCAACCCTGGATATAAACAATTTTGGGTCCATTGAGTAACACAGTTTCATTGTTTTTTTGGGCCGTATATGTTATACCTTTACAGTAAGTGTATAATTAGTTTTTAATTTTAAAAAATATGCATAAGCATAATATTGAACTACGGTACTCAATAGACCCTTTCACTCTAATTTTCTGGAAAGTGCTAAGAGGCTCTAAAGGTATGTACTATACTAACAAGCAAAATAATAATAATTATGTTTTTCATAATTTATGCTTTTTATATTTGTTTTTGTTAGACATAATCTTTTCCAGATTTGATTGAATTATTGCTTATTGTGGTCATGCAAATGAGATGGTAATAGAGTACCTGCATTTCAGTACGTTAACCCTAGTGTCATATACGTACAAAATATTTATATATAAAGTTTTCTATATATAATTATATAAGTATATTTAAGATTTATCAATATAAAGAATATAAAATATATGAAAATTTATAATTATATATTAATGTTTTTAGCATTCAATTTTAATTTTATGTGCTTTTTGTATTATTTCTCTTCTCCCATGGTGGGGTATATTTTGAATAAATTGAATTTAATTTAATATATAGGTTTATAATAATGTATATAAACGAATATCAATAGATGTATATTTAAGTAAAAATATTGAATTATAAATATTATATACAGTACTGATAAATAAAAAAGCACATATTGATTTTATATTCCCCCTTTGCCTTTTAATTTTTTTTTCTAATCATTAATTTTGAAATTTTGTATTTTCTATTTCTTTTTATTAAATTAATATATAGTCACAAGATAGTCACTTGATTGTTGGTTTAATCTTATTTTTGTCCTGTGGTTATGCTACTGTAAACGCATGAGCTAATTTCCTTTTTATATGTTCATAATAGGCAAGGTTGTCTAGGTCTTGTGATGTTATGGGCATCTTTGAAGCATGTCAATCAAATTAACAAATGTTGTCCCAAAATGCATGCATTTACGTACCTTTACAATGATGCTTTAAGGGACTATAGCATCACCAACCAGTCTGTGGGCTTAACAGAATAGCATTAGGAATGTATATGATCTTGGGTTCGAATCCAAATTTAGTATTATAATTTTCTTATTGAAACTACCTTCATAAGTCTGCATTTCATGGTACAGTTCCTTTAAAAGGTGGATTTCAGAGTTAAAAGTAGATTTTAATTCATTCTGACTGTACTAGTAATGTCTTATACTTGCCATTTTTTCCAGAACTGTATTTTTGGTAGAATGTTTTTATTCAATTTATTTTTGTAATTTTAGTGAGTATATTTCTTTGGATGTAGGCTTACATGTTTTGTTCTAATTTTATCAGTTCTAGTTCACCTTTGTTTGGAGACAGTTATCCACAATATTTTACCAAAACAAAAGAAATCTGTGACGTACAGTATCTAGTAGTTTTAAAATGGGGTTGGTGGGGCTTGATGATTAGGTGAGGGGGTGCTAATTTGCAAAAATTTTTTTTTCTCTAAAATGCCTCCTGGTTAATGTCAATGCCTACGCAAATTACATGATGATGATACGTAATTACTTGAGTGTGGTCTATTTTTGCTTTAAATATTTTTAATGGGGGAAACGTCTTGGGGAGAGTACGTCTTGGGAAGGGTGCTAGCATCCCTTAGATGTGCCACTGATAGAACAAAATATTAGCTTCTTTTAATGTGTGGAAATTAATTTATGAACTCTTTTATATTCTAATGCCTATTTGCAAAAAGTAATTTATATATTGTAATTCTATCACGCTTAGATCTCAACATCCAGAAATTTTTCATTGAGGCATATTGAGGTGTGGCAGATATTAAAAGGACATGAGAAAAATGGCTGTATGATTCAATAATGGTAAGTTAAATTATTTACTGGTTACTAGTAATTCATATACCACCTTTCCATTCTGAAGTGCTTTTTTATCCCTTGTCTTTGGGTCTGTATTGGCTTAGTAGATAACCCAACCAGGTACTCATTATCCTAGGTGGAGAAAATCGGTGTAGATAAAGTGTCTTGCTCAAGGACACAATTAAGTGAAATGCGCAGAGGGATTGAAACCCCGACCTCGAAGTTGCCGAACCAAACTGTTGTCACTGCTCCAAACTGTTTCCTACAAAGGATGTCATCGTTATTGAAAAGTTGTTGATACCTTAGGTAGCTGGAACAGTGCCAAAAATTAGGTGTCCCTCACACACACACCTAGGGAAGTGCTTAATGGCCTCAACCTGCCTAGTCATCATCACAATACTGGCCGAAGATCTCAAGAATTGGGTTAAAGGAGAATTTGCACATGTTACACAAGCTCGCATCAAAACATGCCTTTATTTTTATCTGTGTTTAATTTTAAATGTGGTTACTCAACTGTTATATCCAATCTTTCTCTGTGATCCAATCATGCAAAGAAAAAAATGTTCAGAATGTTTACATTTTAATTGTTCTAAATGGATGATTGAGGTTCTACATAGAATTAAACATTAAAATTATGAGACTACTCCTTTAGTGTGCATCCTATACAGAAAAGGATGTTGCGCTTAATATAACTCAGTTTCCTTAAATTTCCACTTTTCAGTCTTGATGTTTCCGTAATCTTCAAAAGTTCTTCATATTCATTTCTTTCCCAATAGTGTAACTGATTGGACGTTTTCACCTGAAGTCTTGAAGGCGTGGAATACCGGTTCCCTTATCGACATGGATCCGTACAATATAATGTCAAATTTCTCTGAATTGACGCTTCCAAATCTAACTTTTACAACTGCAAAACATAGACCGTGTGACCGGTTTGATGAAGAAGAAACGGATTTGGTAAGATAAAAATCGGATCAAATTCTAGTATGTATACTAATATGTAAATATTGTGTAAATTATGATGCCAATTTTTAATGTCTAAAGGTTAAATCAGTCTTAAACAGTTTTAAAACATATTTTAAACAATTTTTGCTTATACCCATTTACTGTTATAATCATCTGTATTTATATTTGAAAAAAAAAACTGAGTTCAGCTGCATTTACACTAGAAACGATAACGACACAACAACTTATCATCACGTCTTTCATATTCTTCAACACCGAGCACATTTTTATTGTGTCATCGTGTCATTATCATGTCTAGTTTAAATGGAGCTTTAGCCGAGGAGACATATCTTACTCTTTGCACGGCTGCCATTGTAAACCAACAGCAGTGTGTTACTGTTGGTAAACTTTTCAAAATGTCTATTAAGTATTGATCAGTGATTATTTGTAGTGCAACTTGAGTGGCGGTTAACACACAATGCCTTCTCATCCCAGAGGCCTTGGTTTGAGTCTTGTACAAAAACATTGCTTGCCAGTTCTTTGAATGAGACTTTGAATTCCCAACTTTGGATCCACAAAAAATTAGTAGGGGGTCTGCCAAGTCAAAAGGTTATGCAAGGGGTCCACAAAAAAGTTTGGGGTCCGCCAGCACTTTCTCATGATACCATTACTTTTCTCGTCTTACAATAGTGTGATAAACATCTGACTAGTAATCATTAGTACTGGTAAACAATGAAATAGCTTTGATGTACTTTTGTGGCGATTCATTGTCTATCTAGTCTTATACAGTAATCCTATTGGTGGAATATTGACAATGAGTTAACCTGTCCTGTGGGATCAGTGAATCCAAAAAGGTTGGAAACCACTGGTATAAACCCACGGTCAGCAATGTTTTACTCCTTAGGACCCAGAATGTTTACCCATAGCTTCCCACGACCCAAGACCTCTAGTTCCCCTAGAAATGTCGTCCAAGATACAAAATATACAGCCAGTGTATTATATCAAAGTACTGTAGTGTCTCGTAACAACAATAGTATGATACTTGATAAACATATTATTAAAGAAAGTAATTACCTGAAGCACCTTTTCAAGTTTATATTCATGATTTGTTGATTTCAATTGTTTTGATCTGACCATGTTAATTCTGACATTGGTTGCTAGCACTTTTGTCAAGTTTTGATTTCATACGGCCCACTACAGCATACGCTAAAGGGGAAGTTCTTTCAAGAGTAGACAAATACGGAGTTAAGGATGTGAACGAGTAAAACAACACTGTTAAATTTCTTAAGCCTTATTTATAGACCAACACAATTATTTCTGTGTCTAATATTTTGAAATACAATCATTATTCAACCACTTCTGTTGTGTTGCTTGGGCGATAAGAACGGCATGCTGACTAAGATTAGTACACACTGCCAGTGTATGCACAGCGATTTTTCAAGTTCCTTAATTCGTAAATCAGATGACAACAGCCAAACCTTAACACAAACTGAAGACAATAGCCAAAATGTTATAAAATTATTTAATTAAAGAAATCATATGTTCCGATGTCTTAACAAGAATCTGATTTTTAAAGTGTATACCATAAAACCTCTAAAAAAAGTCCTGGGCTTTTTTTTTTCGCGAACTTTGGACGAGCTTCTTTTCAAGATGAGCCTCTTTTTGAGGCTACATTTGCAAAGTAAAGAGGCGGTGGTAGGGGAGGGGGGTGCTTCTTTTCAAAGTGAATGCTGTAAATTTTGGGAATTACTACTACTATAAAACAATTAGGGCCACTATAACATCAATCCGTATCATGGAGTGTATTAACTGGCATTAAATTACCTAAACTACTGTATAAACAAAGCATGTTTTTACTTTATTTTGTTTCTTAAAAATTCATGTACAGTGTAAATCCTGTACTATCTCGGAAAAGACTTTTCTTGAAAAGAAGCCCATGGGCTTCTTTTCGAGGCTACTTTTGCAAACTAAAGAGGGGGCTTCAGTTCAAGATCAGCTTCCTCCTGAGATTACTGTAAGCCCATTGGGCTTCTATTCGAGGTTTTATGGTATTTTAACACTTAAGACTTTCTTTAAATTTTTTTTGAGACCCTGATGCGATCTAACGACCCTCTAAAATTCATTCACGACTCAAACTTGGGTCGCAATCAATGGGTTGCAATCCAGAGGTATAAATGATCATGCTGACTTGGTCCTGACCTACACAACGTACTGTACAGTTATGGGGGTGACTAATCTGCAATACCAAATTGGGAAAAAGGTTGGCAGGTGTGGACCAAGCATAACAAAAAGTATCATCCACATATGATACAAAGGTCAAGTTGGGGTCGTGTTTGTGTGTGGTTTTTTTTTTTAGCATTGAACACAATTACACAGAAGCTAAGGAAGTGCCAAGTAGTTGAAGGGCCATGTGGGTAGCTCATTGGCTTCCTGCCTCAAACTGTTAAATCATGATTGTTTTCAAATCACTAATCTTCAACAAAAAATTGATTGTGTTTTTAATTGTAATCAAAGTTCTGGATAATAATCTTATAATATAGTATAGTAAAGTATAATATATATTTTTTTATAAAATGGTTAATAAATAAATAATAAATAAATGATTTTAATTATACACCATTTGGGATTAATAAAGTACTTTATCTCCAAAGGATTATTACATTTTTTAATGACTTAACTTTTCATACAATATGCTTAACTTTTTATAATAAATACATTTTCATCAACAGACATCTTCAGCACTTTGACTCATGAGGCTCCTCATTTTTAATTACGCACTTTATAAAATAATAATTGTTATTATTATTTTTATTATTATTATTATACAGTATAACATTGCAAAAGTGAATCTTTTAATTTTGTATCAGTAATTAAAAATGTATGAATACAGTAATAGGAAAGTATGAAGCAGTAATCAAATATTTTTCATGCAAAAGTTTTAATGATTGAATTTCACAGTTTGCCTTTAAAATGTGGAAGCGGATTGGCGGAGCGGAAACAGTTTGGTTTCCCAATCTCGAGGTTGGTGTTTCAATCCCTCGCTGTGCATTTCGCTTTCATGTCCTTGAACAAGGCACTTTATCTGCAATATTGCTTCTCTCCACCCAGAAATATATAGGTACCTGGTGGGGACTGCGTGGTTCTGCGCTGATTACCAGCAGCAACGCTTAAAGCATGTGGACCAAATGACCATGGAAAAGAAGTGAGCTTTATAATCTTAAGGAATGAGGCGCATTATGCCTGTACCAGTACCAGTAGAATTTGATATAAACACAACATTTTTAATAAACGTACTGTATATAGTATTTTAACTAAAGGGACATTTCACTTCACAGAAAAGAGGCATAAATAAAATGTGCATTTTAACCATAATTCTTGTTTTTCAGTACATGGGGATGGCGAGCAAAGATTTTTTATAGCAGTAATAAGAATCGATAAATATAAATTAGAAAGTAAAATATAATAAAAATATTAGGGAGCCTGTCAAAACAAAACAACGCGAAATCGCGAAGACAACGCGATGGTATTATCACAGTTTCACTTCGCGTTGTCAATGCGATAGGATTAATTACAAAAAAAACAAAAGAAGATCTTATACAGTAATTTATGTGGGATTGCAGCGTGGTGGTTAAGATATCTTCCAATCCCAGGGCCCCATGTCCAAATCCTTTGACACAAGATTTTTTTTTTCTCTTGACTAAAATTGCATCTAAAGATTAATTTCAATAGGCTTTGTGTAGAACATTGTTCCGTTATGTAACTGGTGGTAAACTACTGTACCGTTCAAATTTAAAAAAAACGCCTGTGTTCACTTCCCCCATGATTGAAAGCATGTCACAATAAGTCAATACAGTAAGTACCTCTGCTCAATGAAGGTTATAACCCATATATACCATACAGTAACTAAAATTATATCCATTGCTAGGATACTAAGTACATTCTTCTGTTTAAATATGTATATAATGATTGAGTAAAGATTACATTATGTTGATCAAATATATGTATTTTTAGAGTGAGCATTTTTTTTTTCTATTAATAAGGTATCAGTGTTTATGTATCTATTGTTATATTTTATGATTGTTTCTGATAATACTGTAGTAGGGATGTAAAATATGTTTTGACACAATTTTAAGGAGGAAAATAATTAACAATAAAAAATACTATAGACTAACATTTAGCAAAGAGGCTTCTGCCATTTGATATGATAGTACAGTACTAGGGGTCCAGATTTCTCACAAGGTGTACGCAGAACTCCTAAGTTTCCAGAAATTTGTGGGTTTTTCAGTTTTTCCCAGAAAATAGAATTTTTAATTTGAATATTAAAATGGCTCCTAAGTGTATGTTTTCAAAAATTAAACATTTTTCTCTTTCAAGTATTAGGTTACTTACAATTTAAAAACTCTTATGCCTTTGCATCGCCACCGAACTCTACAATAAAACCTGGAACTGACTTGTTTTGCATATTGTTCGCAACTTACAAAAAGCGGACTACTGCTGTTTCTCTTAAATATTTGTAGTGGCTTTTGGTACATGGAATTAACATATCATATGTATAATTTAGTTAACAAACCAAAAAAAGTACCTAGAAATTCCACTTCAATAAAAGACAAATTACCCAGAAATTTCACTTCACCAACTTGGGATTCTTACATTCAAATTTAGATTTTAGATTTTTTTCACTCAACAAACATTATTGTTTGTAGTGCACCGCAGTTCCGCTGTTAATGAAT
>NW_022724789.1:861049-898326 GCF_011630105.1 Anneissia japonica
GCCCTCTACAGCATACGCTAAAGGGGAAGTTCTTCCAAGAGTAGACAAATACGGAGTTAAGGATGTGAACGAGTAAAACAACACTGTTAAATTTCTTAAGCCTTATTTATAGACCAACACAATTATTTCTGTGTCTAATATTTTAAAATACAATCATTATTCAACCACTTCTGTTGTGTTGCTTGGGCGATAAGAACGGCATGCTGACTAAGATTAGTACACACTGCCAGTGTATGCACAGCGATTTTTCAAGTTCCTTAATTCATAAATCAGATGACAACAGCCAAACCTTAACACAAATTGAAGACAATAGCCAAAATGTTATCAAATTATTTAATTAAAAAAATCATATGTTCCGATGTTTTAACGAGATCTTCTGATTTTTTAAGGTGTATACTATAAAACCTCTACAAAAAGCCCTGGGCTTTTTTTTTTTTTGTGAACTTTTGATGAGCTTCTTTTCGAGATGAGCTTCTTTTTGAGGCAACTTTTGCAAAGTAAAGAGGCGGTGGGGGAGTGGCTTCCAGGTGCGGATCCAGCCTCGCAAAAAAAAGGGGCCTGGATGTGCGAACTAAGTGGGAATGTCAGGAAAGAGCCTTTGGTAGGGATGCAAGGAGGTTAATTTCCCTTAAATCTTTAGCACCTTTATTAATTGCTGCGAAGCAGCCAATTCATATTCTTGACAGCAATTTGACCTCTGAAAGGTCATTGTTTGTCAAAAAACAAGGGCCTAAGACGACTGAAAAGCGGAGTTTCCTTCTTTCGTTCTGCCGGGTAAAATAAATTACTTTAGGCAACATTTGTAGACTAACCTACCCGTACCAACGTCCGCATGTCGCGATGCTGGAGTATTACTATTCAGCGTTTTTACTATATTTCTAGGTTTCCTATTTCTACATTTAATCGGCCCATGTCTCAACCACAATATTTTGAGGCCAATATTATTTACGAACCCAGTTAAACTTTATTTACTAGCCTATTTCAGCGTGCTAATTATTACATTTAGGTGTGGACCAAACAAACAAAAATATAGTCCATATGATACAAAGGTCAATTTGGGGTCGTGTTTGTGTGTGGTTTTCTTAGCATTGAACACAATTACACAGAAGCTAAGGAAGTGCCAAGTAGTTGAAGCACCATGTGGGTAGCTCATTGGCTTCCTGCCTCAAACTGTTAAATCATGATTGTTTTTAAAATCACTCAAATTGATTGTGTTTTTAATTCTAATCAAAGTTCTGGATAATATCTTATAATATAGTATAGTAAAGTATAATATATATTTTTTTATACAATGGTTAATAAATAAATAATAAATAAATGATTTTAATTATACACCATTTGGGATTAATAAAGTACTTTATTTCCAAAGGATTATTACATTTTTTAATGACTTAACTTTTCATACAATATGCTTAACTTTTTATAATAAATACATTTTCATCAACAGGCACTTTGACTCTTGAGGCTCCTCATTTTTAATTATGCACTTTATAAAATAATAATAGTTATTATTATTATTATTATTATTATTATTATTATACAGTATAACATTGCAAAAGTGAATCTTTTAATTTTGTAATTAAAAATGTATGAATACAGTAATAGGAAAGTATGAAATAGTAATCAAATATTTTTCATGCAAAAGTTTTAATGATTGAATTTCACAGTTTGCCTTTAAAATGTGGAAGCGGATTGGCGGAGCGGAAACAGTTTGGTTTCCCAATCTTGAGGTTGGGGTTTCAATCCCTTGCTGTGCATTTCGCTTTCATGTCCTTGAACAAGGCACTTTATCTGCAATATTGCTTCTCTCCACCCAGAAATATATAGGTACCTGGTGGGGCTGCGTGGTTCTGCGCTGATTAACAGCAGCAACGCTTAAAGCATGTGGACCAAATGACCATGGAAAAGAAGTGAGCTTTATAATCTTAAGGAAGAGGCGCATTATGAATGCCTGTACTAGTACCAGCAGACTTTGATATAAATACAACAGTTTTAATAAAACGTACTGTATATAGTCGTATTTTAACTAAAGGGACAGTTCATTTCACAGAAAAGAGGCATAAAGAAAATGTGCATTTTAACCATAATTCTTGTTCTTCAGTACATGGGGATGGCGAGCAAAGATTTTTTATAGCAGTAATAAGAATCGATAAATATAAATTAGAAAGTAAAATATAATAAAAATATTAGGGAGCCTGTCAAAACAAAACAACGCGAAATCGCGAAGACAATGCGATGTTATTATCACAGTTTCACTTCACATTGTCAAAGCGATATAATTAATTGCAAAAAAAAACAAAAGAAGATCTTACAATAAATTATGTGGGATTGCATTGTAGTGGTTAAGATACCTTCCAATCCCAGGGCCCCATGTCCAAATCCTTTGATACCAGTTTTTTTTTTTTCTCTTGACTAAAAGTGCTTCTAAAGATTAATTTAAATAGACTTTATGTAGATCATTGTTCCATCATGTAACTGGTGGTAAACTACTGTACCGTTCAAATTTTTAAAATCGCCTGTGTTCACAATCGAGTATAGAAATTCAGCAAATATTAATAAATTTAAAGAAATCATTAATCTAATCTAACTTCTGATATTAAATTAATCAATTACTGTATGTATATTAAATTAATTAATGCATATGTTTTTGATTTATTTTAAACTAAAGATACTATTTAATTTCACATTTTAATCACATTTATTATACTTAAACAAAGTATTTTGTATTTTTATATTTTACCACTTATGGCCTTGCACGGCCTTGATGAAAAACACCCTTGGGTGATCAAGTTTTTCCGTGTTTAAATAAAGTAATTATTATTATTATTATTATTATTATTATTACTTCCCCCATGATTGAAAGCATGTCACAATAAGTCAATACCTCTGCTCAATGAAGGTTACAACCCATATATACCATAACTAAAATTATATCCATTGCTAGGATACTAAGTACACTCTTCTGTTTAAATATGTATATAATGATTGAGTAAAGATTACATTATGTTGATCAAATATATGTATTTTTAGAGTGAGCATTTTTTTTTTCTATTCATAAGGTATCAGTGTTTATGTATCTATTGTTAAATTTTATGATTGTTTCTGATAATACTGTAGTAGGGATGTAAAATATGTTTTGACACAATTTTAAGGAGGAAAATAATTAACAATAAAAAATACTATAGACAACATTTAGCAAAGAGGCTTCTGCCATTTGATATGATAGTACAGTACTAGGGGTCCAGATTTCTCACAAGGTGTACGCAGAACTCCTAAGTTCCCAGAAATTTGTGGGTTTTTCAGTTTTTCCCAGAAAATAGAATTTTTAATTTGAATATTAAAATGGCTCCTAAGTGTATGTTTTCAAAAATTAAACATTTTTCTCTTTCAAGTATTAGGTTACTTACAATTTAAAAACTCTTATGCCTTTGCATCGCCACCGAACTCTACAATAAAACCTGGAACTGACTTGTTTTGCATATTGTTCGCAACTTACAAAAAGCGGACTACTGCTGTTTCTCTTAAATATTTGTAGTGGCTTTTGGTACATGGAATTAACATATCATATGTATAATTTAGTTAACAAACCAAAAAAAGTACCTAGAAATTCCACTTCAATAAAAGACAAATTACCCAGAAATTTCACTTCACCAACTTGGGATTCTTACATTCAAATTTAGATTTTAGATTTTTTTCACTCAACAAACATTATTGTTTGTAGTGCACCGCAGTTCCGCTGTTAATGAATATTTAATGACACCAGATCCTGCAAATTTACCAAATATGGAATGTACGCTTAAGGCAGGGAAATATAAAATAGGGCGTGTTGAAACTTTACAGTTCATGACCTTTTATTTAATTCACTTTCCAAAGATCCTAATAGAAACCAACTTTTTGCCTGGTACTTGCAGTACTGCAGAGGTTTTTTTCTATGATTTTTTTCAATCGAATGGGAAACTGAAAAGTGCAATGGTGAATCCAGAAGTTATTTCTAATTAGTATTTTTAGATTAACTATTATTATATTGAAGTTTGGTTTTAGGGAGCATATATGTCAGCAAACTTCAGCATAGATTATAACATGACGTGCATATTAGCATTCAGTTATTACAGTATATTATATCTTATCAACTCATATGTTTACTTAGTGTGTTTGTTATAATGATGTAGACTAGGTTAATGTGTAATGTGTGAATCTACTCTGTAATTCAAATGTTTGAATTGTGTATTTCAGCATTAATTCTTTGCATTGAAGTTTCTATTTCATTAATAATAATGAGAAGCTTTCCAAGTTAAATGTATTCCGAGTACAAATATAAAAATATGTTTAGAATAATAGTACAAGGAATACTTACTGTACATGCCTCTTTTATGCAGGCACTGGTAGCAAAATAAAATCCCAATAACTATAGAAAAATAATGTGATGTTTTTTTGTCATTTTATCTAAAAGCATTGTTTATTAACCAGCAATTTTCTACTTCTACCAGTCCCTCTGTCTGGTAAATTTTAATGATTTCATTCATTGGACTTACTTTGACTATATACCATACAAACTGACCTACTACGTTAGAAAACTTTTCATTCATTATAAAATGTATGACTGACCCTAACTACCATATCCAACATTGCCATTCTAGTCATTTAAATTTTCAGTTATTGTCTTATTAAATAATTCCACTATAAGTCAGACCATGTGTCTATCTGTAGCTTTGCCATTTTATTGGTCAAGCATAGATGTGTGCATTTATTGGTCTGGTTTCAGGGGCATATCCAGAGGAAAATGTGGGTGGGGCCATGTGACATGCGAAGCACTGAGCAGGTAGGGGAAGGGAGGTGCTTGAGATTTTTTTTTTTTAGAAATGCTTGACCATAGACACTGGTACATGGAAGTTAAATCTAAGGTTAGCTGTTTTTGGAATACTGTGCACCCCCTATTCTCCTTTCTTTTCTTTTTTCTCTTTTTTTTTTGGCCCCTTGGATCTGCCTCTGATTTCACCCCTGACTGTATCCTTCATTTAATTAACTCTGACCAATAGATAAACCTAATACAGAGTATAAAAAAAAGAGTTTGGCATATCGTGGTGCTGACTTGTGGAACAATATTGATGAGACCACAAAAAATAGTACCACTCTTAAAATTTTTAAAAAGTTAATTTCAACATAATTTTTTAAGTGTACAGTTTTTTTTGGTAGTAATAGTATCTTTGTTTCTTCCTTATCTATTATTTGTATTTGTAAGTAGTTCTTGTTTGATTTCATGATCTGATACCATATGTTAAAGGCACATATACGGCACATATTCCTTTGTAAAAGAAAGATCTTATTATTATTATTATTATTATTACCAATTACCAATATTGTTTTGTTTCTAAAAATTCACGTAGGCCTACTGTTTTTTCATTGGTCTATATCTTTGTAGCAGATTAATCGAGTAACATATTCAATTAAGACCTTCTGACAGATGTTCTTGTCTGGTCAAATAAACAAAGTGTAACAAGTACAACGACAATTATTAAGGTACCAGTATTTAAATAGTAAACATGTGGCTGTCATTAATGCTGAGTGTTCTGATATAGTGGTACTGTATACCGCTAGTAAACTTTTATTACATAGCATGATACAGTATGACTGATGTCTATTCTGTCTGCTGGTACTGTACAATATTATACAGATTCAGGAATTCTGCAATATTCTAACTACTTTAAACTAATGTCCACAGTTTTTTTTTTTAATGAAATACTGTCTTTCTCTGCAAAATTACTGCATATAAAACATTGCTATACAACTACCAATAGCATTCACTACTTAAAATATATAAGTAATTAACAATAATAATATACAACAAGATTCAAACCCATAGCTGGAATACCACTATACAAACCACTTCCATTTACAGTATATAAATTAATTTATAAAATATTTTAAGACTGTGTTTCACCCTCGCATATAATGATTTTGGTAATTTTTCTTTTCAGATGTATGCCCTGCGATATGTGCATATTGTGTTTGCTTGTCTGAGCATCTTAGGGTCAAGCTCCACTATAATATACTCATTAATAAAGGGAGTAGTTACCAGTGAAGAGGTATGCTTTGCATTTATTACCTTTTACTATTAGTTTTTTTATTTGTTTTATTCTATTTTTGGCAACTTGCATGCCTTTGAATGTGACCACCTGTGTTGAACTTTAATCCAGGCGTCCCTGGAGTCAATTCAGACTTGGAGATAAGCCAGGCTTGAGTTAAGCCCGGCTCAACTTTGCCGGGAGTTCAGACTAGAGGGTTAGCCAGGCCCAAATTTGCATAAATGACCTGCAACCAGGAAACGTGTTTCAAAACATTGCTCGCGAAACATACGCTCGCTCACAGCATACGTAATTGAATGCTGATTGGTCATTTCGTCACCCAAAGTCAATGCAAGACCCCCCGCAACGATTAAAGCCCGGCTAAGAAAAGTTAAACACGGTGGCGCGCCAGGCCTAGTTACTATAGGAACACAGCCCAGCTTGTGATAAGCCACTTACTGTAGTTCAGACTGGCAGGTGGATAAACCCGGTGAGTTGAGCCGGGTTTATCCACCTAGTCTGAACTAGGCCACACATGTGTTTGGGCTCTATCTCCTGTAGGTATTATGAAGATGGCCACTTGTGTTAGGGCTCTTATCAGTGCATTTCAATATGTTCCTAGGAAACTTGTTTAATATATTGAAATTATGAAATGTATGTTTTTAATAAATAAAACGTTATTGTAAATAAACTGATGAATTAACCTACTGTATTGATGTTGATTTAAATTGCAGGTACGCCCTCTATTCCATTTGTCTGTTGCAGATCTCGGATTGGCGATATGTTGGGTAGCTGGAGCAGCCCTGTGGAGTGATGAAACAGAACCAAATGAAAATTGTGTTTACCTACAAGCTATTACCGAAGTAAACCACCAAATTTATTATATAATTTTATTTTAAGTGTAATATTTATGTTGTTATTATGGTCAAACAGATCATTCCTATCCTGTTATTTACCCATTTTAAACTTTTTTGGCATGTTTTCACTATTTCATAATTTGATGTATTGAAGATTGGCCAGTTTTGATATAAGAGAAGATACGATTTATTTTAATTTGTCTATTAGAGGAAATCATTGAGATTGATAAAAGCATGAGATATATGAAGCATAGAACTGTATGAGATGTACACTAGGCCCATGCAGACACAAGCAAGAAAGCAAGACAATATCTTAAGAGAACCCACACACACGTGTCTGTATGAGGTGGCTCAACAAAGTTACAAAAGAATTACATATCCTTAGATTTCATCCCAACATAATCTTGTATCTGATCTAGAAAGTGTAAACTTGTTTTTTGATCTTGTGCTCTGTTTTTTGCCCTTTTCTTTCAGGCATTCCATGTATCAACATTCTTTTTAACTATGAATTATTCGTTAAATGTATATGTACGGATCAAAGATCGACTACATCGGGCAAAGAAGCTCTCAACATTAATGGTAAGTGACCAGTCCCGGACAATTAAGTTTTTTCCTCTCTCTGTCATTTTGATTTTGTCAGTTTTATTGTTTTTTTCCTCAAATAAATAAAATAAATTAGTCAAACATAATCTACTAATTAGATATAAAATTGATTTATTAATGACAACTAGTTACTTTATATATCATACTTACTGCTGATTATTTATTATTTTGGAACTAAAATATTGATGTTGGATTTGGTTTTTTATGTTCACAGTCAAATATTAAAATGAAGTGGGCTCTTAGGATGGTGTATATTCTCTCATGGTAAGATTTATAGATAAAGCCAGACAAACACCGTGTCGTACGACCGTCGGCGAATGCATCAAACTCTGCTCCCCATGAGCACTAGATGGCGCTGTCTTCTGATTGTTGGTGGCAACCTGAACGAATTTTCATTAAAAACAATCCATTGCGCACGTCATGGCATTGCGTTCCCCATAGAATTTTGACCGCTGGGCGTAGTAATTGCCCAGCTTAAGCTAAGTAAATTTGAAACCAAAGTTCTGACTTATCTGAAAACTGCATCTCTAAATGCCACTCGCCACACACACCAGAAATCTCATCCTGAAAGAAGGGTGCATTATCGTAACTTATATTTCAGCCCTCCAGCTGAAACACAAAGGAGAGCAATGATAGAAATTGAACCAGGGGAAAATGACCTGAAAAAGACTTCCCTATTTATCCCAAACTGTGGTTACTACCAATTAAGCCAACTGAGCTAAGCTGCTATCACAATCAAGCAGGTAGAAATGGTTCAATTTCAAGAGTTTAACCAACCTCATATCTGTTGATTCCAGGAGTTCCTAACACCTGACTTCCATTGTCTTTCAGGCTGATTCCAATTGTAGTAATGATTCCAGTAGTTATATATCATCAGAAGCTGGAACTAATTCCATGCTATAGGTAAGAATTAAACATTAAAATTTAATACTCAGCATATAAACAAACAAACAAACAAAAAAACAAAAAGAAAAAACGTTTTTAGCCTTTGGCTGCTGTTTTGCTTTGCGTTTTATACCTTAATAAATAAATAAACACAGCTGTTCCGAAAATTGAAGAAACATTTCTATTGTATTTTGATATATGATGGTCTAAAAAGTATTGAATTGAAATGAATGAATGTGCAAAAATATATAGTTGAAATATCCCTCAATTTTATCATGAGGGTATAGAAAATAATGGTATAGCGCCCTCAATTGCTGCTGTATGTCTAAATCTGGCAATGCAATATGTTTTTGTGTCTATGCCCCGTCCGGGACAAAGACACTATGTTGTGATCTGGCAGTAAAAGATGGCAGAAAGGGTAAATCCGGTGGAGGTGCATGGTGGTTCATGTGACATCTTCAAGTACCTTATTACTGCATAAAAGTTATTAAAAAAATATACAACACCACACATTTCCTGATAACCTAATCCCATGTGGATACTTTATTAGTAAACATAATACAGAAGGGCCTGGCAGTATAGGGCAAGGACATATGTGAGGTCTCACTACAAAATGAGTCTCATCGTTAGAAAATCAAAAAATGAGTTTATATTACATTTTGGTAGATCACATTATAAGCTTTAATTTGATCTTTGAATGGCTTCCCTAGGATAAATAGATATGTTAGCATTTAAAGTTTAGGTGTATGAGAACCAGGTTTTGAGAAAATCGGCCTCAAAGATAAACTAACCTGTACAAATAATAGGACTAGAATTACAGAATATGCAAAAAGAACACTGTTTTAGTAAGAAAATTCACTTAAAAAGTACACAATCATAAAATATAAGTATCAAGTTATTCAAAAACATTAAAATCAAAATTTTGTAAAAATGTTGCCTTTGACCTATTTTGGTAAATATCTCAATATGATTTCACCAACGATGCGTCTCATTTCGTGGTGAGACCTCACATATGCTGGGAGCCTATTTTTATTTATTACGTTCATATAAGATGAAACTGTAAACAATAGCTACATTAGGAACTGTATAATATAGTTATGCAATAAGTTGTAGCAACAAAATTACTATAAAAACAATCTCAGGTCAAAGTCCTGGTTGGGTTCAGGGTCTCATGTTCATTGCATGGTATCTAGAGAAACTGGGCATGAGCCAATTTTAAGGACACTAAATATAGCCAAAAAAATCTGTTAATTTACTTTTCTATTTTAGTCCAAGGATGGGGTTTGATCTGTCTGAAAGGGGCGCTAAAAGTCTCTCTGTTTCCACGCTGCCACTGAACACCTGCTGTTATCCCCTTTATAAAAACCGAAAGGTCCACTGATTAATCTCAGATAAGAAAGTATAATACATACTCCAAATATTGAAATACCCCTTTATATGTTTTTAAGTTTATAACATATTTTAATCCTTTTTTTTCGCAGGTGTTTACTTCTATTTTACAGACCATCAATCCAGTCAGTAAGTATAAACCAATCTGTCTTAAATGTAGGTATTTATTTATATAATGGAAGAGATATATATTCATTGCTTGTACATTGTGGTGGCACAGCTAGGTCTCCACTAAAAAAATCTGTACGGATGGTCCTGGGTTTACATGTAAAACAGAAGTACTCAGGCAGAAAATTGCTATGTAAATTGGCCAAGAACATTTGACGTATTGGCCTTGGCATGATGCGGTACATATTGAGACTAACATAATTATCCACACATTGCCGAGTAAGAGAGCCAAATAGGTCAAAAGCTTAATCCATAGTGGCAAAAGAGATGGCTTAGTACCGTGTATAAATACAGTTAAACTTGCCTAAGTCGACTTCGCCTAACTAGAATAATTTCAAAGTCGAACTTATTTTACATTTGTAGTGTTTTCAATTAATAAACAATCTGTAAGTCAAATTTTATCTAAGTCAAACAATTTTTCAATGGCATTTTGGATTCGACTTAGGCAAGTTCAACTGTATAACAGTCTGTCCAACATCCATGGGCGTAAATTGGGGGTGCAGGACCACCCCATGGCAGCAGATGTCAATATAACAAACAGCACACTAAGTGGGTTATAATACTAATAATGACCATTAAGTTTTCATTGGAATAGAAGTTCCACGTTCTTGGATTTAGTTCCACATTATTTCGCACCCCCACCCCAGGTCGAAAGCAGCCTACGCCCCTCGGAACATCTATCTAAATTTTATAATCCAAAATGCCACCATCATGAATTATGTTGATAGATAAAAGGTGAACAACTTTTCTGTTAGGCTTTACTAACTTTCAAGTAAGATAAGTAACAAAAAATGATTGACATAACGATGAACAGTCTGCTCTCCCTAATTTTCTGTAAATGTTGTGCCAAACTGGTTTGTTGCCAATTTGAAATTTTGCCAAGTTTGGTCAGTTACCTTTTCATGGTCTTACATTTTCAAATTGATACCCTTCAAAAAATCAAATTTTTCTGCACACTATTAGGAAATAAAATAAATATAAATGAATATTAATAAAATAAATGTTTTAATTGCTGATTTGATTACATGTGATTTGCATATGACTTATATAGCCAATGCATTGTTTACAGTTGTAATATTTAAGAATGTTCCCCTTGGGGTTATGTATGTGTTATCTGTGCTTAATTGCTGGGGTAATTTTAATGTGAAGATGCTTAGTAGTCTTTAACCTATAATGCCCCACTATATAACATTTATTATAATTGTTATTATTACTAATATTCTTTTTTATATAATTTTTTTTTTCAGAAAGAAGACGACTATACTGGCTGGTGGTGGGAGAATTATGGTGCTATTTTCTTTGTAATATCATTAGGTCTTTCAATGATTACAATACTTGTAAGTATTCATATTAAAATATATAGTAAAACATTAACTATGCACAGCGGCTACTACAAGTTTAGCCGATAAAGCTAAGCTGTTTTCAAGACCTTTATATATTTTTTGGTAATGGTAACCACAAAGTAAAAATTCATTTGAAGTTTGAAAACCATGGCCTTTTGAAATATCTACAAATACTGTCTCTTATACACATCTAGATGTGTATAAGAGACAGCTCCTGTAGTGCATAAAGATAAATAAATCTATTACAATTATATCAGATTTGGTACCTGAATTTAATCTTTATTACTCTTATCTTTTTACATTTATGGTATAGTATTTATTTTGTAAGTTTGGGTGCAGTAGTTGTGGTTCGAATCCATGCTGAATTTCCAACTTGTGCAGTAGCTGTATCAATGTCTCTATTATCTAATGGAAATGCTATGGTAAATCTTAGCTTTTATCTGGAATCTGAAGAATGCTCTGTCAAAGTTGAAAATGTTAGGTCACTATTTACTAAGATTGTAACATTAATAATATCTTTTAATTTCAGTGTGGACTGACGCACAGCGTGATGCCGTCAAAAGTATGCAGATACGCATCACGTTCTACATCATTGTTTTTCTCTACTGCTGGATACCAGGTAAGTCAATATTGTCGTTGTTCATTATTGTTATTAATTTGCTATATTTCCTCTTGTGTAGCACATACTAATGCACTATGCACTTTTCAGAAAAAGATATATTTTTGGGGTCCATTTCGTCGCTCACATCACGAACTAACACAATCAAAGTAGATTGTGTTAGTACGTGAAATCAAGAAAGCGCGTCAAAATAATATTGTTGTTAAGGACTTTCCTGTGTGGTAAAGAATACAAAATTGCTTGACAACCAATACGCGCTCGTTTTCACGCGCTCCTGTGTTTTCACGAACTAACACAATCTACTTTGATTGTGTTAGTTCGTGATATGAGCGACGATTTGTATGAGCACCCACTAGAGAGCGCTAATGCTAATAACACTACTGTGGTATGAATGCAGTTCTGTTTTGTGGATGCGGCCGCAGATTGAATTGTTTTTAATGAACAACCAAGTGCAGCTATGAGGGCCCTCATAGGATCCTCAACAACCTACTTAGCTATTTTGATATTTGCATTTACTTAGTCTGTAAATGTGGATATTGTCTTTCTGTCTTAAGTAGCCTCCACTTGGATTGCTTAGCCACTGTATGTGCAATAGACAAACAGAATCCATTTTTAATGTCTGCTTTTTATGCATGCATAGGGGCCTTATAAACTGCTTTTTGTGGTTTGTGTTTTTGAGTATAATATTAATATAACGATGAAAATTTCTTTTATTCGTAAGCTTTTAAATGTTTCCTGAATCCATGTGTGATCCGAAAGTTTACTTATGTTTACAAGGTGACCAAGTATGTGAATAAATATTGATCACTGTCTGCCCATGATACTAAACATAGTATCAGCGAACTGCAGTTTGTATTCCATGGACATGACACAGTCACTAAAAGTACATGTAAAATATTAATCGATCGTAAAATTTGAAAACAATGAACCAATATAATTCATTGTAAATATCAAATTTAAATTTATTCATTGACTTTGTTTTGAAGTTGTTTGTTTTAAATATTGTTGCTGTTTCATTACGATGAAAATGTTTTAAAATCATGCTGTATAATGTTCTTAAGTATGATCTGTGGGCGATGAACAGAATGTTTAGAATTTTTTACGAGTTGACGAAACATGTTACTGCATGTTATAGAGTCGCTATTTAAAGAGTGTGCAGCAGGTTGATAATGTTCTTTTTCCCACAGCTATTTAGATGTGGCACACAGCCACTATATCGTTGTTGGCAACTTTTTAGCAGATGAAAATGTGTGTACAGATTCTGGAGTGTATTAAGGTAGACAGGAATTGTCCAATGTACAAAATAATCCACATAAAACACTTGTCAATGGCGAATTATCAAACCATGACTAGTCCCAGGGGCGGATCCAGAGATGTCCTAAAGGTGGAAGAGGGGGGTACGGAAGTGGGCTGATCGATATAATACATGCCCCTGCGAAATTTGTGTGTTCTAGATGCCCAAAATTAACCTCTGAGGCATTTTGGGTGATCGGTGTTTTCTTTTTCTTTCTTTCTTTTTTTTTTCTTTTTTTAACCTTCCAAAAGGGGAGGCCAGGGCCAGCCCGTTCCCCCCACCCCCCTTAAATCTGCCTCCTGAATCCCATATTACTGTAGTCCTCCATTTTCTTATTGACAATGATAGTCATTTTAACATTTTAATTGAAATAATAACTGATTCCAATAGGAGGATTTATGAACAAAGTTAAGCGGGAGACTCGGTCACCAAGGTTGCATGGCTAGATTATAGGGTCACCATATAAAAAGTTTGAATACCAGGCTACTTCACCACCGAGCTTGCACTTAGTGTCTAGTATTGAATCCCCAGGTAGCAGCAGGTACTGCAATGCCAGTTTGATGTTGTTTGCATCAGGCAATTTCATAGGAATGATGTTTAGCCCTACCTGATGGGTTCGTACTGAATAGTTAGTACCATTCCCAAGTAATGGGTATTCAGTACAATAAAATGTCAGGTAGAACAGTAACTTTTAATTTTTACACATGTGGATGGCCTAAAATACATTCTTACGATGATTGCGAAGGGCGCCCCTGCAATCATATGGTTAATTGTAGTAGTGTGTGTTATTAAATCCTTTCCAGTGAGAAATTAGTGTTTTAAATTGGATTTTTTAAGGCCTTTCCTAGATGTTACCTCAGAAAAATCTTCAAGTTTTGAGTCAAGAGGCAATGATTAAACAATGAGAACCAAGTCATTGCAAATTTATTCAGCTCTCAGAATAATAATTGACTCCTCTCGATTCTAAAGGCAGCAGTTCATCTTATGAAAAACTAAATACTTTCAAAGTCCTTACGAATTCGTATTGCACTCTCAAGCAATTCTGAACACTATTATTTTATGGCCTATTGTAAATTGGCCTCTCGACAGATCAGTCAATATCCGTACATACATGTTTTAATGCAGCTCATGATAAATAATGTTTAATTAAATTTGACACTCAAAGTACCAGAATCTCGTGGGTGAGGGGTTTTTTTTTATACAGTGCAATCAATATAATCATATACTTGTTTTTTTTTTTTATGATAAGCATAAAGAATGTGGCACAGTTATTTTCTAAATAAATTCTAATATAGTTATTTATGCTGCCTTAACCTGTATTGCCGAGCATTAACAAAAGCTTTGAGTTAGTGAATGTGTTTTATATTAGGAAACATCAACTCAAAGCTTTTGTTACTGCTTGCCGATATAGGTTAATATTCTCATCATTTTATGAAAGACAAAATTGAAATTATATTTGACAATTTCTGTAAGAATTACCTAAAGAGAGTCTGTTAGCACGAACAAATTTAATATGCTAAATACTACCAGTACAGATTGATAGTCCCTCATAAATTTAATTCAATTTAAATAATCCAAGGAGAATCTTAATGATTTAGAAGGTATTTTTTACAGTTATTGAAAATGTTTTTAAACAATAATTTTACTTTTGTTTTAGTTTTTTTTGACTTGTAACATTTTAGAAATTTTAAATTAACATGTGGAATTCTCTTTTGATTATTTAGATGGTATTTTATTAAAAATGTTTTTAAGCAATAATTTTACTTTAGTTTTAGTTTTTTATTACTTGTAACGTTTTAGAAATTTTAAATTAACCGCACTGTTTTACCATTTCCATTTTATTACGTGAAGAAAACATGTGGAATTCTCTTTTGATTATTTAGATGTTGTATTTCAGTAATCTATTTTATCAAACTCTGATCTTGACTGATTTTACCATACATAATTAAGATATGTATGCCTGTACATTATGTATGATTTTGTGATTTGTGATGAGATCCAGTAAATTATTCTTATTCTTATTAATTATTTATAGTTGCCTAGGGATACAACATGCTGGCGACAACGGTGACAATGATGATGATTGGTGTTGATGTTTGGTGTTGATGTGGATTATGAGGATAATTATAAAAATTAAAAGTGTAATAGTGTAAGGTAGTGTTTTATCTATAGACATGTATCATCTAAACAGTGTCTTGCCAATACAGTGTGTTTTATTTGTCACGGACACTACCATACACCAACTATGGACAGCACTTTCCTAAAATTATCAAAACAACATTTATTAAATTTTGCCCTGTTTTGTGGTGCCTCATGCTTTTGACTTTTTTTTACTAGAGCATTTTATCTTAACATTTCTTGGTGATCTTAAAGTTCTCATTGGTTTTGTTACTATTTATAACTTTACCTTATTTCATTAATATAAAAGCATATCATTAAAGCATTGTTTTCTTTCTGTTACTCTGTCCAGTTTAAATCTCCTGTAAAGCAGGTTTCTTTGAAATATGTAACCCCAATATCTTGAGTGGCTTCAATAGCCTTGTTTACTAGAGCAATTTATCTTTACATTTCTTGGTATTCTTAAAGTTGTCATTGATTTTTTTACTACTATTTATAACTTTATAACCGATTTCATTAATATAAAAGTATAAAGTAAGCATATTGTTTTCCTTTCGTTAACCTGTCCAATTTAAATCTCCTGTGAATCAGGTTTCTTTGAAGTAAATAACCCCAATATACCTTGAGTGGCTTCATTAGCTTATTTACTTGAGCAATTTATCTTTACATTTCTTAGTATTCTTGGATTTCATAAATTGAATGTCTACATTCAATACCAAGGGATTTTGTTACTATTTATAACTTTACCAATTTCATTAATATAAAAGCATGTCATTAAGCATATTGTTTTCCTTCTGTTAACTTGTCCAATTTAAATCTTGTGTGAACAGGATTTCAAATTATGTAACCCATACCTTAAGTGGCTTCATTAGCCCTGTTTGGTGTATACATTTCAGATCATAATGCTACGTTTAATAAATGATCTGGGGTACTCGGTGATGTTTATATGTTGAAGTTGATTACCATTTATTGTAGTTGATATCCAGGGTTGTTTTGATAAAATATGAAGTGTTTGGTTGTTGTTGCATTATGAAGGGTCAATGCATTCAGGATTATTTTCATCACTTTGGCATGAGTACAAAACCTACGCTTTTGGTGGTGGGGATGGTGAGAGATTTGACGGTGTAGGCATGTTTTTGTTTATTTTTATTTATTTCTTTAAATACCTTCGGTAACGTGATCAGTGAGAAAGCGCTGTTATCCTCCAGGACCTAGCTGTTAATACATACAATAAAATACAACCAATGATCAAGTTATTAGAAGGAGTACAAAAACAATCAAATATAGCCTATTGTAATATAAAATGTAAACAAAAAAAAAGATTAAAAAGACATACACATTTTCATGACAAAGGTTAAAATGCTGATCTCAAAATGACCAAAAAAGAAATTGTCTTTACACTTGTGGTTGATCCCTAGCATATAGACCCTTTGAAGTGTTTGTTTTGCAAATATTTAATATTCAATACAATATTATCTGCAAAGTCGAAGTCTATATGATGTTTAATTGACATACTCTCTGGCTGCGCACTTAAACTTGAAGTTACTGTAAACCACAGTATAGGAAATGATCTGCCATAACATACAACACCAGCCAGGATTTGAAAAAAAATTAATAATAATTAGGCTCTGTCACACATAATTACGATACAACCAAGATTGCCTGATCACAGAAATTACTCCCAGGGTGCCAAGGAAATAGGAACGCAACCAGTGGGGCGCTATAACATAAAAAAAAAAAAAAAAAAAAACCTTCCCAGGCAAGGGTGGATCTGGGTTTAAATTTTTTTATGGGGGGGGGGGGTCAGATCTGTTTTTTAAAATTGGGGGGTGTGAACATTTCGTGAGAAAATTTGAGGAAATATTACTTTCTGGATGGCCAGAAATGACACTCTTACAATACAATTCATCATCATCACATCGCCATTATAGTCAAAATGAGGCGCCAACAAATTCTTATATCAGCAATTTTCGGTTGATATAGAGATCTAATTAATCTCTGTGGTGTACCATAGAAAATAAATTAAATTCAGACATATATCATCTAATTTTCCCATAACAAAAAAAAAAAAAAAAATCAGCTCATGGTTCATGAGAAAATTCTATTATTTTTTTTTGCTTGGCAAGCTCTAAATTATTCCAACTGAGGGCATACATGATCGTGGCACCATTGCTTATTCGTTTAACAGTGGTAGTAATTTTCTGTTTTTAAACTACAATTGTCCAACGAATGAAACTTTATTCATGGTTTATACACCCAAAATGCACATCTGCGATTTATTGGGAGTTTGCAATGTATGCTTTATTATTGTTTAGCTTCTTTGGTAATTTCATTTACTTGATTTTGAGACAACATCATTATGCAGTAGACCAATGCCAAAGTCTGTTTCTTAAATAAAGTGTGGGGTGCTGCAAGGGTCCAGGGCAACTTGATAGAAACACATCATTTGCAAACCTTAGGTTTTTTTACGTCAGATGTTAATGGGTTTTTTGCAAACCGAGTTCTGCACGAACCGGTAGACACCTGTGGATACAATACCGATATGAACCCTATGTAACGGTTTTCTGTTCTCGCCCGAACACACCCTACGTCATCCACATGTAATGCACATTTTGAAGGGAGCAGCTTAGGCTCAATCAGCTAAACTTTTATTGTGGTAGTTACCCATTGTTAAAATACAGTATTGTATATTGGTTTATTGAAGTTTGCCTAACATTAACATAAGACTTATATAAGGTATATTCAATATCCCATTTATAAAAATGCAAACATAAATAAGGTAGTACGACTAGTTTCGAGGCTCTGTTGCATTTGCATTCTTACAATTGCTATCTTGCATTTGTACGCTTTGATAGGCTTGTTGTATATAATACATTATGCAAGTATAGATATATAATTATATAGGCCTAATATAATGTATGTCCTGGGCTTTTTTAAAGTGCACATAGTTTGTATACACTGGGCTTACGATTTTTTTAATCAAGAAAGCTTGGTTCTACCAC
Organism: Anneissia japonica; assembly: GCF_011630105.1. NCBI lineage: Eukaryota > Metazoa > Echinodermata > Crinoidea > Comatulida > Comatulidae > Anneissia > Anneissia japonica. The sequence goes on from NW_022724789.1 coordinate 879,390, forward strand.
TAGAATCATGAGCCAAGTTATGCTGCCCCATTAATCACTCAGCCACTCATGAATTGAAACATTGCTATAAGCCTTGGGTGTTTACTTCATTCTTTTTAATTTTCTTTCATTGAAACAGATTAAATTTTTAATTGATTAATTCTCAAAGGAGAAATTAAGTTAGGAGTAGTGGTAGTTTCATAAATAATAGATTGAATCAAAGTAATTGACAAAAAAATATTAGATTATCAGTTTTCTTATCAGCATATGTCGCCAGTTTGTCAGGATAATATCGGTAGACACAATATAAAAGTATAATATTGTATTAATTGTTGTTGATCGCAAGAGACTGGCACCAGACAAAAAAAAATAATATAAAGTTTTTTTGTGGCCAGTTTTTTTAAATTATTGTTCTTGAAATTTATTTTAATATTTTGAGCAGACAGCACGTGATTTAACGATGTATTGATAACACAATCTGGTTCTGCATTGAATATTTTTTTTATACTCTTCTGATACGTATATTATCTTACTTCTCTGGTCCTCAAGCCCTGGTACAACAGCAGACCGTGACATTCAAAATTTTGACTTTTTTTAAACAAAAAACTTCATCTTCCCTTTCTTCAATGATGAATACTTGCTATACAGTATGCATGAATAAATCCAAAAATTCAAAATGTATATTGCTGACTGACCAGAAGATTAAATTATTTTTGATATGTCAGTCTCTTTTGCATAATTCATTGATTTGATATCGTGATGTACTGATCAGCGGTCGCGCCAGTTAGGGAAATTTCACCCCCTCAGACAGGCCAGGATCGCCCGATAGTGATGAGGTTGTTGGACAAAAACAGTGTTAATTTGCCTATCCTATGACATTATTTTGATGGCCAATATTGTGGTCTGAAAGCACAATTTTTGGCCGTAATGAGCCATAAAATCCTGCCCTTGAATGCACTACCAGGGATTATTATTCCGGGACCCTGACCGAAGCTCTAGTAGGCCCCTTGTTTCAGACCCCATCAGACTTGTCAGACCCCCCACCCCCGTCTTCAGTTTCTGAAGCCACCTCCGGTACTCATGAAAATTGTAATTTACGCATATTACGCAAAAAAAATGGACAGTGTCTTCTTCTAATTCAAGGATTTCTTGAAAATGAGAGAATGTGACTCAATGACATTCAGACCTTTGATATCTGTTCTTGCATACACATATCGACTTTGTCACAAAGCTGTTTTATATAATAAAGCTTTATTACATTGGAAATATTTTGTTAATTATGTTATTCAGGATATATGATAGTGTGAAACAAACTCAATTTGATGATGTCATCATGATTTTTAAAATATTATTGATTGCTTCTGCCTTTTCATTGTATTATACAATTTTTAGTACTGATATTGATACCATCTTTGTGCACCATAAAATCAGAAAAAATTGAATCTGGCAGAACACAACATGTTTAAAATTGGATTTTTGACCAAAATAGGTTGAATACCTAATAAAAGACAGAATATTCGGAGAAAAAACGAGTGGGAGACATTAAGTTTCCGTTATTGATTGCAAACAAATGCCTTCACAATATCGTGCTCTACCAATTAAACGTATTGGATGTGCGCTTTATAGACGAAGATCAATGTCTTAAAAGGAATCAAATATTTAGTGTAGTTGGGTTGAGCAGGAACAATCGACTCAAATAATCGTTATCTCAAGGGCTAGTAATCATTAATGAGGCTCTTGATTGTAGTCAGAATTAAAAAGACCCACAAAATTTCATCTTTAGTCACTTTTCAGATGTTTAATCTTTTCAAAATGCTGAATTGTAAACATCCTCAGCTTTTTGATCTGCATTTGAAGTGTTGTGCGTAGGCGTAAGGAGGGATTCAGCATTACACCATGAACTACATTTGATCTGCTTTATTTACCTACCCCTCTCCCCCACCCTATGATGGCAAATTAGTTCCAAAAATACTAAGAATGACCCATTAAGTTTTCATTGTAATAGGGACTTAGTTCCGCATTCTCAAATTTTTCCATTATAAAAAGATGGAGAAAGGGAAAATATTAATCAAATTTACCTTATATCTGAGAGTGCCATTTCCAGCCATCTAGAGGTGCGATAATCATAAATTTTCTTACCTCAAACCCAATCATGGTGGGGCTGAGGTAATCTAGACTCTCCATCAATGAAATTCCCTCCCTAGGCCTCCTATATATTGAATTCCTGGATCCGCCACTATTGCACTCTTCCCCCAGACCATTCCGCACCCCTAGATCAAAACCAGCGTATACTCCTATTGTGCCAATGTGCTTGATATTTGAATCATCAGATACAAGACACTTTCAATGCAGCTGCTAATACCTTTTCCATTCTCATGTATGTTTGTTTGTACATTGGAGTATTTCTTTCTCTGCTAATGACAATCAACATTTAATAAAGCGCTTATGTGAAGTAAATGAGGGAATTTTGTTGTTTGATCGGTATAAACGCAAATATTGTTAAATGAAGCCGAAGTATATTGTAAACTTAATGATACAAAGTCCGTAAATGAAGGTGACATTTTAATGACATGTTTGCGATCAAATTTCTGCTGCGTCTTTGTGTGGTCTGTTATCTCTGCCTTCATTTCTCTGCATTTAAGTTTTATTTGATAGTTCATCATTAGCTTTCTAATATTATTCGGATAGAGTTGAATTTTGAGCTGTGACAGATCATATCGTATTAAATATTGTCGTTGATCCATGTGATTACGACAGAGTTCCGTAGATCAAACATTTTACACTTTCTTCTTCAATAGGCTGAGATTATATCAGTTTTTCCTGGTACTTTTCTTGATTTATAATCAAATTTTGTATCTTCTGAACAAGGGAAAGATTGCACAATGTTGTAATAGATTGATTGTGATGGAGACATTGTTGCTGACAATAATTGACATACAGTAGTTGATGAAAATGACCGAATCATTCTGCAACGCCTCATTTGTTGACGAGAGTCCTGTGGGAGTTGTTATCGTAGAATGCATTTATATTTCTTTATTATCAGTTCTTGGAATTTTTGGCAATCTTTTCGTTATCACTGTTGTGATATACACCAAGTCCTTACACAACCCTCATTATTTCTTTCTTTGTAATTTATCTGGATTTGATCTCTTCACGAACGGATTTCTCATGCCGATATTCATCACTACGCTAATTGATGTAAATGTTACAGCTGGTTTTTGCGAAGTCATAGCGTACTTGCGATTATGGACAGTCGGTATGGTTTTGTGTACGCTTTCGCTTATGAGTTTTAACCGTTTCATGAAAGTAGTGCTAAAAAAAGAGACGTACAGGAGATTTACTAGTAAACGTTGGATACTTCTGATGATTGTATCAACGGGGTGCATTACATGTCCGTTGCCGCTGACGCCACTTTGGGGCTTCGGTGAAGTTGGATTCAATGTTGGATTGCATCATTGTACATTTACATACAGTTATGATGGCTGGCTTCTGGCAGTGTTGCTAGAGTCGGTTGGTCTAGGGGTAACTGTTCTCCTTCTCTTCATCACAAACTACGTCATCTTTAAGACGGTGCGCGACAGCAAGCGACGAGTTGACCTTCAATCAAATTCAGTCAACAAAAACTCATTTGCATTCAATATAGGTACAGGCACAGTGAGACAGAAGCAGAAAGATAATAACAAAGTCGCATCCATTATGCTCGCAATGATTTTCACGTTTATGATTTGTTGGCTGCCGTTTTCAATCGCTATGTTTTTTAATCAGAATTGCACTGTACCAGTTCCTCTCCTTCGATTCATGGACCTGTTGGTCTGGACTAATTCTACAATCGATCCATTTATTTATGCGTATTGTAATTCACAGTTCTTAAAAGCTGTCAAAAGACTTTTACCTAATTGGCTCAATGCCTAGCTTTAAAAACAAGATTATCAGAGAATGCCAGACGCTCCTACTAATACTAATTATTGATCTTGTAATTGATAGAATAGTGTGAAAGGTTTACATACATTCAAAAGACGGGCACTCACAGAGCCCGATGACCAGTGGGTTGGATCCTTCAGCCGGCGGTCATACGACCGTCAGAAGCCGCAATGGGTGTCCGGCTTAAGACAGTTGGTTTGAATTAGTCAAGTTTAGTACATTTTTGACTTGGTGAACTATTTTAGATCTGCATTTACGCAATGCATTTTAATACTGTTCTGTACAGCGAATCAAAGCATAAACCTCAGGATTTTTACATTTAGTCTGGTATAATCAAGGGGACAAACATGGCATCGATTATACCTGGCATCAGCTACTTGATAGAATTTAAACAAAGTTTGAAAAAAGGCATTTCATTTCATAATGCATTCATTTATTTATTCATTTATTCATTTATTCATGCATACAATACAATACAAATTACAAGTGCCATTCCAATGCTGACTATGGTTATTCAAAGTAAATTTAAACATGGTACAGCCGAACTTTAGAATTTGACATATTAAGAGAATTTATAGTGAATAGGCTACAATATTATATAACATTCTTTAAAAAGTTGAATAAGATAAGATTATTACACGTCTCCCAATTAAAGACCCTACAATTAAAAACCAACTCCAATTAAAGACCACTTTTCTGTGGTCCCAAATTAACAAATGTCTTATCTTTTATTATTTTGAATTAGAGACCGAAACAGCTAAAGACCATCTTAACCCTGGTCCCAAAATGCCTTAAATTGGAGAGAGACATAAAATTTAAAAATATGTAGAAATCTATTTTATTAGACATTCATTGATATACATAGCACTTATTAATTATTATCATGATAATATTAATTTATATAGATTTAGTGTTTGTTTATTAAAACGGAACATACAGTAAGGCTCATTATTGACATAATAATAATTGATGGAAGTTTTAAATGAAGATATAATTTCCTTTCTTTTCTTTATCCCATACCCTGTGGTTGTTTCATAGAATTATATATAACAAAGTGGTATAAGATGGTGCAAGCATCAGTCAAACAATCTCAAGTTGAAATTCATTGTTTAAATTTACAGTTTGAGGTCGAATGTACTTATTTCTCATATATTACATTTAAAAGTTTTTGCCATATAGGAAAACCCTGTACAAGAGCATAAAGAAAATAGGATTTTTTTTTAAATCAGAACAAAAACAATGGCATTTCCTCTGTAGTGGAAAAAGCCAATAAATAATTTTAACAAAAAAACAATGCCAAGTACATGGAAGAAAACAGCATATGTTAAAAATATTCAGAGAGGTGGTATAGCATTACTGTATAATATAACCAAACCCGATATCCTTCTGTAACTTAATTATAGCTTCTACTACACTGTTTGTACGGTGACTTAAATGAAACAAGGGATATGGCATACATAATATCCATTTAAATGAAAATATACTGTATACTGTGTTTTGCAATAAACTTTCCATTGTACTGCCTGTCATCTCTGCCATTGTGTCTGTTTGCGTTGTATATGAGAAACTGGTTCAATCAGACAGTACTCACTAGGACCATTGTCGTTAGAATTAATTGATCATTACTATACCAATAAATTTATAATGTGCCCTACGATTGTCTCTAACCACCGATAAATATATAAATAATGGTTAGTTATGCTCGAGATAACCAAAAACGAGTGGGAGTGGCATCAGGTTACGGTCAGTTACTGAGCTTCCGTATTTACTATGAGACGAGCCGACTATGCTTAAACATTATTCACAGATCACTGTATTGAAATGACCAATTTGTGATATTTAAAAAAAAAAAGAGGCTAGGAGTAATTTGAGTTGCAGAGGTGTGTTTATAGCTGGTTATTAAAAAAAAATCAAGAGATCGAGATACTACATAGGCAAGTTATACAACAATTTGGAGTAGCATTAGTACTCTTTCCATTGAATTCATGTGCAGTTCAAGTCAGTACAAACAGAATTGACAAGATCCTTAATGACCTTTAGGCTCCTGAGCATTTTCTTCCATTGCAGCCACTTTGTGGAATGCCCGCCCAGAGCACATTAACAATTCTGATTCAATTCTCACATTAAAATCACAGCTAAAAACACATCTCTTCACTGAAAGTTTTGAAGGTTGCATTTAAATTCCTTCTGCCAATTCATTGCTCTTTCTTGTTTTAAAAGAAAAAGGAAAGAAATAATAAGGAAATATAAGAAAGAAAAAGGAAAGGAAAGATAACATACTAAGGATCGAAAAAGAAAAGGAAAGATTAATGAAACATGAGAAAATAAAAGGAAAGATAGACATGGAAACATTAAAAGGAAAAGAAAAGAAATGATAAGAAATATAAGAATTAAAAATGAAAGACAGGAATTATAAGAAAGTAAATGAAAGAAAAGGTAAGGAATCTAAAAAAGAAATATGAAAGATAAGATCAGAACACATACGAAAGGACAAGAAAAGTAAAGATAAGAAACATTTGAAGGGAAAAGAAAGACAGGAAGCAAAAGGGAAAGAAAAATGAAGGCTTTGGGATGAATAGGAAAGTAACAGACCTTGAAATGATTCCAATTACCAAACTATTCTAATAATATTTTTTGATAATCATCAAACCAATAATTTGAACTTAATTAAATTAAACTAAAACCCAAAATATTTGATAATAATTTTTGGTACATTTGTTTTTGATTTATTTTCTTCTCTGTTGTTGTTAAGCGCCTCGAGGTTGTGACAACGTGAGGCGCTATATAAATCCAGAGTTGTTATTATTATAGGAAACCATGTATATAGGAGCGGATCCAGAATTTTTTTAATGAAGGGGGGAGGGGAGAGCACCAATTTTTGTAATATAATCATAGAAATAAATAATTATGCATCCAATAATGGTATGATTCATGTTTAGTATATGCTGTTACAAAATATTGTTGTCTCCCTATTGGCACTGCCATATGTGGCTCTTGTTTTTTTGCCCAAAGTTTAATTAGCGTCTCTCAAATGCCAACATGTTGTACGCATAGTCCAATAGTTAAAAGCTAGGTGCACACTAGAGCCCTAGTATCCGGATCGAGAGCTAACCGTTAGCACTAACCTTTAGCACCTGTGTGAGAACACCCGATTGGTTAGCGCTAACCGTCACCCTACTGTATACACTAACGGTTACCGAGCGCTATCGGTTAGCAAGTTGAGTCTCTTCCTGTCATTAACAAATCACACATGCGCATTTCAATTTCCAGTTTTCTACTGGCCAATGATCCCACCATTATCTTCTTGATATCTGGATTGGGGATTTTCATGTATGAACGGAACCGTGCGCGCGTATTTTATTTATCTGGATCCTGCTAACTGTTAGCTGGTGTGTGTGAACATGGCCTAAAAGATTAACTAAATGTGAATGTGCGGTATTACAGACAGTTACAGATGGAAAGCTAAGAATGCTTATATTTACATAAGGATTAGGAAGATGATGGTAAACCAAATCTATTATGTTCATATTGTACATTGCAAACCACCATTATATTCATTTAGTATGTGGTGTCTGCCAAAAGAATGTGGAAGAACCTAAAAAATTCAATCAAAGCCCTGAACAGCTCATTTAAAAGGATAAAATTCATTATATAGGCGAGACTTTTTTATACCTTGTTTAGCGAACCAACCTGACTGCAAATATTGATGATTTCGAATAAAAATAAAATTTTATTTTTGACCAATAAGCGCACCCTCCACCGCGAAAAAATGTTGAAATTTCAGAAAAAAATAAAAGTTTTTCTTTATTTTTATTATGCCCTCCACTGCCTTGAAATCTCAAAAGATAAGATATGTATGTTTCTTCCTAATTTTATAAATTTGAAGCATTTAACCATCCTATTTTACGTTCACCAATAAAATTTTATTTTTATTTTTTCCTTTGTCTGGATGTTTTTGTCAATACTATTTGCTAAATAAGAAAACAAAATTTTATATTTATTCCGCGCTCTTCTGATGACCCATAAAAAAATAAGTACATGAAACAAGGAATAAAAAAAGTTTCGCCTTACTAACCAGAAACAGATACAAAAAAAATTTTTTACAAAAGTTTTAAAATTCATTATCAGCCAATTTAATATTTAATATTCTAATATTTAATTCAAAAGAATACAGGAAAGGTATTATTTACCTATCAGGAATAGTTGGCAAAACATGCATAGCGCCTTTTGATTTTTGCTTTGATTTAGTGATATGGGCACTTTATAAATTAAAGCCAAATTTACCGAAAGTAAAGAATCCACCAAGAATGTTTATATTTTGTATTGATGTTTTTTTTAATTGGTGGCAATTAATGTTGGTTTTGTTACGATTGTCAGAAGGGAAAAAAACATACGACAGGATTTATGTTCGCTTTTTATTTTATCTTGTCACCGACAAGGATGCTGTATGCTTTTGTTTTTATGTAATCTTTTGCCTGATTAGGCCTAATAAAAAAAAATGATTAGTTTATCAATCCCGCCTGCATGTCATATGATGACATAATTAATGTCGAAATATTGAATCCCAACACGATGGCGTGTATTTCAATACTTATGTATTATAATTTCATGTCTTCTATGGTTGGAAAAAAACTTTTTTTTTTTTTTTTTGGAAATATTATCATCATATTTTTAGTAAATAGTTAGTAGATATTGTGTGTATTATCTCAATCATGTATTTTACTTTGAATATCAATGCACCAGGAACCAACCCAATGGTGATATTTGGCTTTAGCAAAATAAAAATAAAAAGCCTCCCTCCCTATCACTTTTCCAGCCTAGATAGTGTGATAAACTAATATTTTTTATTGGGCCTTAGCATATATTGTAATCATTTAAGTAAATAAATGAAATACAGCTCTTCTAGATCACAATGCTTTAATTATTTCCTCTGGTCGTTGGATAAATAATTATGGAACCTCTCTCAGAGGAATATTTCCAGAGTATTTTTTTTTTTGTTTTTGAATACTGAAAAATATTGGAATATTCCCAGACATTCAGTAGGTTCTGCACTAGACCATTTCATTTCAAATATGCGAATTCTACCATGGCACACAGACGGACACTCCAAGGACACCATCTACGTAACCAGTTCTCGACCTTTAAATTAAAAGCACAAAGCAACACCGCTGGGCCACACGCCACCGCAGATTAATATCATCTTATCAATAATGGGTTTTACCTCTTCAGGAGAGCCAATTATGGAAACAAAGAAATGGTAATATTGAAACGATGTTGAGTGAACAATAGTTAATAGATGTTCATCAAATAACCTTAGGATCTGAAAGGTTTACAAATGGATTTCCATGGCCATAAGAAAACAAATCTAGCTACTGGTGCAGAATTGTACATAAACAGAATGGAATCATCCACCAAAGGGATTTTCTTAAATAAATATAGTGAGCATAAATTTTAAAATGTATTTTATTACATAGGTAAATAATGACATTTGGCATGGTTGTACCAACAAAATGTAAATATGCTGAAAACTTTTTTAGAAATTTACAATAAATTGTGTTAAATGGTATTTGAAAGTTAATTCATTACCCATACTGTTATGCTGTTGTTAGTTGGGCCAACCCCTCGTTGGACTAGTTAAGTAATTTCAAGGCTGTTGATTGGTTAAATGACTGAGAACAAATTTTTGAAGGCTGCCATTGGTTGACTGATGATAACCAATTTATTGGCTGTTCATTGGTTGGAAGATGTGGGAACCAATCTTTATGGATTTAATTAAATACAAAGAACTAATTACCAGGTGATCATTGACACTGTCAACATCTTCACTGGTTGCCTTAGCGAAAAGCTTTTAAAGTTTGTTTTTATTTTTAATTTGATACACGTAAAATATCCATTATGTGGCAAAGCTAATATATACTGCCTCCCCCAAATGTGTTCAAGTGCAGCCAGTGTCTTAAGGAGTTCAGGTAACGAGAAGCTAATTACATAATACAGCTGTTTACTATTTATTTTTTTTTGGTTGATTTCGATAATGCCTAATTTTAGATATATGATCGTTACGTCATCAGGATCTCGTTTATAATTCTTCTCGTAAAAAGTCAGTGAAAAGATGAATCAATATTCAAAGATTTACATCTACATGGCATTTGGATTTATACTTGAAGAATAGTGTCCAGCTGGTGATGAAAAGTGATCGTAAGTGGTTGATGAAACATACGTTTTCTTTGCTGATTGGTTAACTAGTGATAATCATTCGTTTTGAAAGTTTACAAGTCAGCGTGCATGTGAACACAAGCTAACACAAGCTTACACAAAATATATCTGTATTTTCTTAAGGAAATCTTAGACCATGGAGGCTAAAAATTGCTCTTTGGTTGACTTCAGCATTTCTCAACCGACATTGGTTTTCAGCGTCGTATACCTTGTTGTGGTTGCTGTGATTGGAAGTTGTGCAAATGCATTCGTCATGTTCACGATCGTTTATGTTCCTTCGCTGCACAACAGCTTCTACTTTCTAATGTGGTGTTTATCTCTTGTGGATTTTATCACCTCATTTGTATGTGTCCCCTTTTTTATATTGACCATGATCGCAGGACAGTGGCCGCCGAGTTTGAATTATGTGGGCTGTAAATTCCTTGCCATGCTACGCTTGGCGTGTACGGGAGCTTCTGTTGTTGTTCTTGGCATGATCAGTATAAATCGCTTTGTCAAAATAAGCAAGCCAGCGCAAGTGTACCAGAAATTTTCCAAACCGCTGCCAGTTGCACTACTGATGGCTGGACACGCTGTGATTGTCGTGGTACCGCTTCTTGGACCAGTGTATGGTACAGGGGCAATCGGTTACAACGAAGCTTTTCGCCTTTGCTCTGCTGTATATTGTGATTATAAGGCTTGGCTTTATCAAGTTTTGCTGTCATCTCTGAGCGTAGCGTACACTCTTTTATCGTTCGTCAGCACAAGCTATTTGATACTGAGAAAACTACATCAGAGCAGTCGACGTGTACAGAATCATAGTGGCGATAAAGACCATGGGACGTCTAACAACAGGTTGATTCTCTCGCAAAGCGAGTTAAAAACGACCAAGATGCTGTTGCTACTTCTTCTGATGTTCCTTGTCTGTTGGATTCCATTAATGATTACGGTTTGTTTAGATGGTAATTTTGATTTGCCGCTAGAAGCCCTGAGAATTACAGACCTAATTTTTTGGGCAAACTCAGCGATAAATCCGTTTTTATATGCAAGCATGAACAAAAACTTTATGCAGTGTGCTAAGCGAATATTTAAATGTCATCATGCAGAAGTTTAAAAGAGAACTTTTATTGAATTGTCACGTTGATTTTTTACTGGTACTGGTATTGGTTATTTATATTGTGGCTTTCCCTTGCGGTTATGAAGCACATCACATTTTCAATTTTGAAGTCCAGCTTTGATCTCCTTCTCAGGCACACTGATATACCATTTGCACCTTAACGGAAGTTTTAAATGTTCAATTACATTCACGTCTTTTGACATTTTTGAATTTTCACAGCATTGTGTCTGGGGATGGTTGACCTTGTCACACAAAAATATATTTCAGTTAATGACTATGCAGTATTATATGTATTGCAGGTAAGTAAAAAAAAATATATTTCTGTATGCGTGTTCAATTGCTTAACATTCGTGCTTTTTCAACATAAAAAAAAACACCTAATGCATTTAGCGTATCATTAGTACCCATTTTTGGCTGCCACCTAATAAGTATAAAACATCACCACCAACAATAGCCTTGAGTTTAATTGATCGTATGCTACTAATAGTTATTTAGTTGTGCATTTCCAACAATAAAAAAAAAAACACTTCATTCATCTTCTTTTTGAATTGTATTGAGTGAACCATTAGCAACCTTGTTGGCTGCCACCTTAATTGGTATAAAACATCATCAACAATAATAACCTTGATTACAAATAATTTTGGTAGTTATTCATGATGTAATGTCTGTTTTGATTTATTGTAATTAGCTTCAACCATGAATTGGAATGGAACATTTCTATCTATAAATAACTTGAGTAGTTCCAGTTAAATGTTAGAATGACACATTTTTTTTTGGCCAAAATAAATGCATATAATATATTGATGTATATTTTATCTTGAGATAAATCCAGTATTTATTTACGTGGTTGAAATTGTCATCTTGTTGTCAGAACATATTCTTCAGGATCTAATGTCACTCAATGTTGATTGTGATGACGAAAACTTCCTAAATGTTAATGTCGGGGGCGACTTGCCACAGTGAATGTGGCGGCCTCAGTATTAACAGGTTTTGTTGATGTTATCAATCAACATCTAGTGACGTCCAATCCTGGACAAGATGTTTCTGATAGACCGACAACAATTTTGATCATGTATAATAAATACTGAATTTACTGCAATAAAGAAACCCACAAAATTGACCCACGACCCAAATTTCTTTACCTGATGACACAACCCAATTTTGGGTCGCGACCCATAGTTTCCCAACCGCTGGAAATAGTCATATTGAACAGTATTTAAATTAACTATCTCATAATCACTTAATCACTTCATGATTAAGATAACGTGCTCCACATTTATGTGAACATGTCTAATATGAGATGCTTTATTTGTCTAATTTATTAACTAATTAATTACTTAAGATTTAACCAATTAAATAATTAACTAATCAATTCAATTAGAAATTAGTTAACTAGATAACTAAATATATTCCATTTAAATAAGAGTGTTCTGTGTACTACTAGTAAACATAAGTCTCTGAAGTACTGTAAGGCAGCTAGTTTTTAACTGTGATACTAAAAATTTGAAAAAATTCAAAATGATGAAATAAAAAATAAACTGAAAAAAAATTATCAGTAACATATCTGAAAATGATTACTCTACTCCAGTAGAATTACATTTTTGCTAACCTGGTTTGGATCAATAAGTCTTTTGATCATGATCATGCAATAACACATTTTGACAGTAATTATGTGTTGTAGTTCCACATTATTAGTGAAATTAAGGCGTATATTTGAGGATACAGTATATGTGGCAAAGACAAGCCAAACCAGTCACTCGTCGCAAATCATGTTTTGGAGATAATTGCCAAAACATGCTGGAAGTTCGGGATTTCAGAAATCTATTTTATTGCACTAAACTAACCTTTATATATCTATACATCATGCTATGCTGTAATTTTCCTCATTTTTAATGTTAAAACAACAATTTTGAACGATTTGGTGATAGTTTCTGCCCAAGAAATGCCTGAAATCGTAAACTTTAAAGGCTGATTTCTCAAATATTGTTCTTTACATAGCTGTATGTTTAAGCTCCTGTAACTTCATAACTAAATGTCTGATTTAAATTATTCTTTTAGCATTTTATAGCTCTAATTTTACTCTTTAACCCAGTATCAATAATGATTTTTGCGATGAGTGACTGATTTGGCTTGTCTTTGCCACATATGTTATCCATTTTACACCACCTGCTTCGAATGTACTGTATGCTTCCCTTAAACAAAGGCCCCCCCCCCTTTCAAAAAGGCTTCTTAACAATATACGCCTGGGCATTTATTAATAAATATGCTATACATAAATATACGGTATACATTTATTGGTAACAATATTCAGATCGTATTCTATGTTTGAATGCTGTAATGATTTTTAAATATCAAAATCCAAATAAATCTTTCAGTTCCTGATTCTTTGTTATGTGTTTTATTGACAATATTTCATTATCAAAGTTTATTATAAAACATCAATTTAAAATGGTCCTTAGATCTTACTCCAAATTCCTCATTTGTCTCATTAATAGGGAATCACTGCACCAAGCCAAGGTTTTCTCAATTGCATCGTATACGGATGGACAAGACCAACATTCCGTAAGATTGGTAGAGGGCGCACCGACGGTAGTAACACTTTGCTTAGTGCAAGAACGTATCGTGTCTATGGCACAGGTGCGCAGCGAAAATGGCCAAAGCACACAACCAAATCCGAGAGTCCAAAGACTTTGCAACCGGAACGAGCGACATCTCCAAGAAACCGCTCACCAAGTACAAGTAGAACGAGTTCACGGTGCTCAACACCGCTATCCGAAACAACATACGATGAATAAATTGCACTGGAGTTTAATCCTACTATTTTTCAAGTTCAACAGAAAGAACACTTGTCAATAAAAAAAAATTATCTCTATTAATGAGGCTTAGTGAGTGGATTTTTTTTTTTTTTATAAAGTCATGAGAAAGAAAAAAAACAAAAAAACATTTGTCTGGCAGAATGTGGACTTAGAAAGCAATAATCTTAACTACTAAGTACAGCTCCACTCGTATTTGGACTCTGTGATTATTGTACGAACATATTGAAGGACATAGAGTGGGTTGGAGACATGATGCTAAATTTAAGAATGCTCTGGAAATTTTGTGACTAGAATTGCATATCTAGGAGTATTGACATGGGAGGATTGATGGAGGGCCATGAATTTTAAAGCTTGGTTTTCTAAGCAATCAATGCAACCGTTGTACTGCGTAGCAGGAAGGCTCCCCCAATTAACTGACAAATCAGCATCACCGAAAGCTGTCGGTAATAGCGTGTAGCGATTGTATGGAAATCAAGATTATGTCGGAACCTCAATGAAATTGAGGAGGCGTTAGCTATCAAAATAAAGGTGATATGAGATGATTTTTAACTGTTTAAAGTGTAATTCTGCTCAGCAACTTTCCAGCGGGGGAGCCACAAGCTTTTTTTTGAGTTGTGAACGCACCCCCCCCCCCCCCCGAACCCCCATATATATCACAGCTATTATGTTAATAATGTACTATACTAAGTATACTACTATACTACTATACTAAGTATTCAACTTGCAACATAATCATGATACGTATTCGGTGAAAGTAAAATGTACTGTACTAAACCTGACAAAGTTTACTAATATTGATCTGCAATATGATATGGTCCTGATTAAAGACAGCAATTAAAGATCAATCAAAGATAAAAATATATGAAATGTAAACAAATATATGAAACTGGTAGCATTTTAGAGAATAGTGAACTAATTTGTGAAAACCCATATTTCCATAAAAAAAATAAAATAAACCTTGGTTCACACTAGAGCAAAGGTGGGTATAAAAATGGGTCAGAAGGCCAAAGTGAATTTTTGATTCAACACACAGGGCAGTCAGTACCTGTGTTGGACACCAGAAAACACTTCATGTTTGCTTTTAGTAATACTAATTTTTTACAGATGATTGGTGTCAGGCCACAAAAAGATGAGTTTTTCTAGCCAAAGACAGTTGGGCCACACACTTAGGGCAACAAAATGGTCATTGGGTCGCATGTGGATTGTGATCTGCACTTTTCCACACCTGCAGAGCAATCCAGATGCATTGACGTAGAGCAAGCAACGTTGCTGTGATGAATGGCGTTGTTTGTGCTTGCGTCAATGTTTATAATTTGCTCTCCTGTGAACTAAGCCTCAATAGTCTGTATCTAAATCTGAATTTGATTAAGATCTAAACTTAATCTAGTTTATTGAAATACTGAAAAGAACAACCTCTATCATTGAGTAATTATTACTTAAGTCAATATTATAATATTGTTTATTCTTGAGAATCGTACCACTAACATTATATCAACACAGACCATGCGAGAAATTAATAAAATAGTGGATTCAATAATGCAGTGGTTGTGCCACTGGGGGTTCAAGTCCCCATCCTCAATTCGTCAGGGGAACTTTGCTTTGAAACAGCATTTTAACAGTTGGAGAGTGCTATTTCATTAAATTGGTTGTCAGGCAATCGTTTAGTAGCGTTGCTTGTGCCTGCGTCAATGTTTCTAAATTGCTCTATTGTGAACTAAGCCTAAATAGTCCACAACTAAATATGAATTTAATTAAGCACATTAAGGTCTAAATTTAATCTAGTTTTATTGAAATAGCTCTATTATTGACTGATTATTACTGAGAATTGTGCCACTACCATAACACATAGTGTTGTTACAAGCTATTGGAGAAATTTATAAAATAGTGGAATTGACTATGCAGAGATTGTTGGGGGGGGGGGGGGCTCAGTTGATACAAGACCACATCATCAGTCAAGGAAGAAGCAAATTCATTTTGTTAGGTAACTCTGTTTGGAAAGCATTTTTACAGTCTGAGAGTGCCATTCTGGGCATCTAGAGGGTCCTATTATATATGTTGTCAGGTACCTTGGACTCCTTTTTCCATGGACTCCCAAGCACTGACGCTGCAGATATGGCTGCCTCCATTGTGCGAGAAGCTACTGCAATATGTGAAAGACGATGTAAACATTATTACTATTGATTCAAGTTATATAATTAATTATTTATGAATCATTATGCACACAAATATATAAAATTTGTTTTTCTGCAATGCTGAAAAAATATAATTATGATACGATATAATATATACATATAATAATTTATAGGTAAGGTTTTAAATTATTTGTACATTTAAATCAATTATTTGTTTACAATCTTATTTATTGTAAGTGTTCTATGTACTGTAAGCATTTGGTTTACAAACATTATTATCATCAATATAATTATTAGCGACTTACATTGTTACAATAATTTAAATTTTCTTTGTACCCGGATAACATTTTGATGAGCAATTTTTATAGATATCTTTTCGAGAAAAAAAAAATATATAATTTTAATATGCAATTGTATTAGTCACAATTGTATTAGTCACAGAAGTTTTTTATTACTATTCTTATTGTTCATTATCTATGCACTCAAATGGTTTGATTTGCCCTATATTTTGGCTGGTTTAATTTGAAAATAAAATCTTTTGCTGCCTGGTAATCATAAGTACTATGGTAATTATTATTTCTTTTTCGTGTGTGTAATTATTTATCAATCAACATGACCATAATTAATTATAGATATAAAATTTATACTATATTTATATATACAACAAAATGCGTAGGGTACCTGCCTGAAAATATAATGTATATTTTACCATAAATCAGTATATCAACCAAAAGGCAAAATACTTGAAAACAATACAGTACTAAGGCTGTGCGAAAAGATTGCTGGACTTCGATAGAGATTAGCAAACCAAAAGTAAACATGAAGTGCTAGAAATCAAACCTGAGCTTTTGGACAGCACTAGTTATACATAACATTGCTGGGTGACGTTGTGGTATATGCTGTATTACAGACAAATAATGGTAGAAACATTGCTCAAAGGAACGATGTTGTAAACATCGTGTCGGGCAAAGCCTAACAACGAAAACAGTTCCTATCATTGTTTGAAATACGTTCCTTCGGCGGGAATTTAACCCATGATCCTTTCCCCTCGGTAGGTACGTTTAGTGCCTTTGATACCTTCCATTGCCAAATTCCCCGAATCAGAAAATAGTGAATTTCATCCCCGGGGGGGGGGATTCACTAGGGAATTTGGCTAGGTAATTCCATTTACCTGGGGATTGGGCTGATTTTATGGTTGAAGCTAAATGGGCCGAATTCATGGGGAACTGAAAGGGACTGGGGGAATTCACATGGACCGAAATTTTTTGCCCGTTTTTATAGGCCTGGTGAATAATTTTAATGCTTGTTTTATTAGATCGGCAGCGGGAATCTTATTCAATTCAACTTTTTCTTTCGGAATCACATATCCATAACAGGCCTATCCATAACATAACATTAGCGTTCATAGCATTTTAAATACACCTACTCTGACTCTAGACTATTATATTCCTATACTAGGCTACATGCGCATATTGTTACTGGTTAGGCCTACTCCGCACTGTGCAAGTTACTTGAAACATAAACACATACAATTTTTCTCAGAAATAATTGCTTTTGGAGTTTTTTAGACAAAGATGTAATTGTTCTGTGTTGCTAATCATGTTCGTTAGATGAGAAGATTGTTGTTGCTTATACATACTTAGTACCGGTTGAATAAAGGAATTTATGTAATTTTCCATTAATCAATTGTTTCCAAAATTCCTCTAATTTATTCATGAAGGTTACAAAATAATCAAGTGGAGTAGGATTTTATATGCAAGAATGCTGTTTCCTAGGCCTACTCATAATCATAATCTTTACAGAATTCAACGTACCTTTCACAAGTAATGCATATTGTTAAATCTGAAAACACTTACATTAGAAGACTTTAACCATAGTATCTTCTGCAATAGGCAAAAAATAGATATCATACATGTAGACGATTTATCTCCAACTTCGTTTCGGCCATTATCGAAGAATAAATATAATATTATTGGTATTCCCATGTCAGACATTTTGGATCATTTTTCAATATTCTGCATTAATAAACAACGCACAGTATTTTTAAAAGTTAATTTTTGGCACAACAATCTGAAAGCTTCTGAACGGACAACAACTGAACGCAATCATGAACGGACAATAGGGAAACGACTGAATTCTAATGCATATCAACATTATTTATATACAGGTGCTTGCTTCAGGAGCAACCCGAACACTCCTGAACTGTAGCTAAATCTTTAGAACAGGACAAGTACATAGAAATAAATTTGTACTGTTGAAAATTATATTCTTACCAATTTCGAAAACATAGAGACAATAATATCGTAAGAAATTTGAACACTATCTTGTAAGAAAATGAATAGGCCTACAATGGTATAATGGAGTTTAAAGCCAGACTCCGGAGGAAAACACTTTTTTGTATGTTGTAGGCCTACAACTGCTTTACCTAAAGCCGGGCACTCATGGAGTTCTTAATAGAATCGAGTCGGCCGACGACCGTCGACACGCAGTGAGAGTGCCCGGTTTAGACACTGAAGGGGGTTTGACAAAAGCCTGCGAGCGTTTAATAAAAGATACACATTTTTTAATATTATTAGAAACTGGGGAAAGGGTAAAATCTGTTGTGCAAACATTTTCCTTCAGACGATTTTTATGAAGACCGCATGTCTAAAGGTTTCATTCCAAAGCAGTAGGCTGAACAACTCATTTCCATATTAAATTATATGACAGAACCTAGCAGATCAAGTTAACAGAGTGTATCAAGAGAAAATTTAAATTATCGCCGGCATAAGCCTAGATGA
>NW_022724789.1:899810-912280 GCF_011630105.1 Anneissia japonica
TTTCTATAATTTTCAGTTCATTGCAGTAGCTGTCTCTTATACACATCTAGATGTGTATAAGAGACAGACGTTTAGATTGCATAAAATCTCGGATAATGTTATTAATTAAGTTTTGTGGATATTTTAACCTTAGAAACATTAATTCAATTTCCTTAGCCTCTTTCTCAAAAATTTCGTTTGTTGAAGATAATTTAAATGCTCTATCCAACATAGTAAGAACAAGGTTTCTTTTATACTTATTATCGACATGACTTTCATAATGCAAGAGTAGTCCTTTGTTTGTAGGTTTCTTGTAGACTCTAGTTTCCAAAGATGATGAATTTTTATAAATAACCATTCCTAAAAAATTGATTGAGTTGTTGGAGGCGATTTCCATAGTAAAGTTGATCGAATGGTGTGATTCGTTCAGGATGTTTAAAAAATGATGTGCAGAATCGTGGGTTGGCATGAACACAATGGTGTCGTCAACATAACGTCGATAAAATGCTGGCATTTTGTTAGCATATTGAAGGGTGTCCTCAATGTTACACATAAATACGTTGGCCATTAATGGTCCAAGCGGAGAACCCATGGCTACACCATCCACTTGTTCATACAAGTTACCATCATATTGGAAAAGTTGGTTTTTTGTGGCAATTGTAAGAAGGTCTATAAGACCTTGTTTATCAATAGACAGACCATATTGCTCATTGAACCAGTTATTTTCAAAAGCCTTTTCAGCAATGATGTGAATAGTGTCATCAAGAGGGACATTCGTAAACAGTGAGACGACATCGTAGGAAACTAGCAAGTCATCAGTACCTATAGTAGTATATTACAATATATATATACAATCAATTTTTTAGTTTACACAAACACTATATTTTTAATAATCGTCCAGTACAATATTTTATCAACATAGATAAAATCACTTACAATATTAAAGCAAAACTTTTACATAGTGTTACCAATGAGGAAATATATATTCCTCCATAGTATTACTAAACATATCCATACGGTACAGTTTTAAACTCATCAATAATTATTCACTTATCATAGGCCAATACTATTCTATAATCTTTAGTCTAATTTAGTTTAATTTAAAATTTTCTTGATTCTGGCTTACGGTTATCCGATTAGACTTAGATGTTGTAATTTTCTCTAGGCCTTTAACCATATTAGTAACAGTTTCGAAATCATATATACCTTCTATGATTCTTATGATTTTTAACGAATTGCTTGTAAGTGTTATACACTGTATTTGAATTTAATTTTTGGTTTTAACTTTATTCAGTATATTTTATCAAACTTAAATGTGTTCTGCAGTTTAGATTAATCATCATATTTGGAAATAAGTCTTTTCAAAATTGTATTAATAATTATACCATTTCTAAATATCAGAGAAACATTTTTTTTTTTCAAGTTTTGTATTATAGTATATTTTACGTTTAGTCACACTGTGTCTTACTTACTTGCGTTTGACAACTGCTTAAACCGTTTATTTCACATTTTTGGAGGAAATAGTGTGATATTTATTAATTAAGTAATTAGAATTTAAGTACAAGTTAATATTTTACAGTTTTACAATGTCCTATTTTCGCATTTTAAATGAATTCATTCTTTAAAAGTGTTTACACGTGTTTTTTTTTTTTTCGTTTTTTTTTAACTTATTCTCTTATTTAAATATATTACATAGACCTACCTGAATCTATCATTTCTAAATGTTTTTCATTTCTGATTTTTTACGGCGAGGCTGTATATTTATATAATGGGTATAAATCGTATATTTATATCCTCCTTTAATTATTTTGCTTTATTTATTTTATTTTAATTGTTAATTCATATTATATCACTGTGTTTTGTACTTTAGAAATTTTACATTTTATTTAAATTATTTCGGGAGTACTGTAACTGTTTCGTAGTTCTTTTTTTGCGTTTCATATATTTTAAATTTCTTTAAATACTTTTACTCTTGTCTTACAGTACTTTTTCTATTTTCTGTGTTAAGTACTTCTAACTTTATCATTTTTTTTTTCGTCTCTGAATTTTTAACAGGTGAACTAATTCAAAAATTCTTGTTTAATATAATTGTTATTATTTTTATTCTTAGAGTGATTTTGAATTCATGTTTTACATTAAAATTTGACTAGGGTTTTGTTCATTGAATTTTAATTTTACATGGCTATCATTTATGAAAGCACATAACTTGTGTTCCATCTATTTTCTATTGAAGTAATGTACGTAATTTTATTTATGTTATAAGTACGTATTTATAAGTTAATTAGATAAAGAAAAATTAATTTTTATGCCGATAGCATTTTGAATAATATTAGTATGTTTCTTCAAAGTATTTTTTAACCTTTAGTTATTTTTTCTAATTATTATGTTATTTTTGTTTTATTCCTTCAGTTTTGATAGTATCCGAGGATATTATAGACCATACTATATATTTAAAAATGTAATATTAGGTATTAGGAATATATTTCATTTTTGTTTGCAGTACAGTAAGTCGCTTTTGCACTCATCATAATCACCATCATTGTCATCTTTGACAACATCATCACCATCGCTATGGATGTCAATAATGTATAATCATAACAAGGCAATTAAACAAAAGGACGCACATCTCCGCTCGCAAACATAGCACGTGCGTAGAGTCCTTTCATCTACTGTGACATTGACATAGAGATATAACGGCATAGACAATTCGATAATAGTTGCGAGTACAGCCGTTAATTATAATTCAATGCGTGCCATACGTTTCATATTAGTTACTATTTTATCAATTTTGGGTACTTCTCAATGTGTGTTGCATCGGATTTTTTTTGACCACCAGCTTGTCAAGTGCTTCTATAAACTGCAATTTAATTCGTGAAAATTGACCAACAAAATGAAAAGTTAGCAATTCAAAACTTATGATTTTTATGAAATTTAATGTTCTTGACAATGTTGGACTAAGGTGTACAATTAAAACGATAATGAAAATTTATTTATTTTTTTAAGAAGTGAGGCTTATGAACCACCGGACACCACCTCATCGGTAAAATTATTGCTACAATAACGAATATAATTTCAGTCTAATGTTAATGCAACGCTTAATTAGGCCTTTGTAACCATCGCACGAAGCGCGATATAATGGCTACTGGTAACGGGTAGATAATTTGTCACACGCTGATGGTTAATTATGGTTTGGTTGCTATGGTTTCTGCGAAGATCAGCGTGAAGGGTCGTGCAGAATGTCAATGCCAGAGTTATAATTATGCTTTGATGTCCCGAGATGTGCGTCTTTTTGTTGAATTGCCTTGACCATTAGTTACTATCAACAAACTTTGTAGCATAAATCACCGCCACCATCATCCTCACTTTGATATGATTACTATCATTTCTATCACCATTACCATAGTCACTAACATAAACACCCATCACAGTCTTCGCCATCATCGCTAACAACAGCATCCTCATCATTACCACTCCATACTTTGCATAATCCTTATAATTTAGTTTATCATCTTCTTGAACACCATCATCATCAGCAGCATCATCATTCTGATCACCAACGTCACCATGGTCGTCTTCACCATTGTATCCATTTTAAATTCGGCTTCTACCCCCTCTGAAACTACCAGGATTTTCGGGTCGTAGTATATACAGTATATAACTTATTATCAGTTTTCTTTTTTGTTGTTTTTTATTCCTCCACTAGCATGCAACATACAATATAAATTCAAATAATAAGAGAGAGTTATACAATTTTGTTTCAACAATAAGCAGGCATAGCTTTTCATTTATTTTGTTTCTAACAAACTAATAATATACAGATCATTATAGAATTTACATTAATTTACAAATTTATGTATTAAGTGTTCGCTTAGCAAAAAAAAAAAAATAATAATAATTGCTTCATTATCTCGCTTTATTTTGGTCGAATAATGACATAACACTTCCTACTGTGAGAAAAAAAGTGGTTTGATCTGATCACTATTTTAGATGATCAATCCAGTATTCCTGATTACATGGTCAGTATCTAGTACTACAAGAACATTGGAATATGGGACCGTGTTAGTTTTCGCGTTGTCATTTTTCTTCTAAAGCTGAACTGCATTTATCGGGTTAACTTCAATTGTCTTGTCTACAGGAAGTTTCCCGTTGTTGTTTTCACCTGACACTGTACCGAATTTATTTTCATCGTTAAAAAATTGTCAGATCAATTACGAATTCTTCGTAATCTTTAGTTAAATCAATCATTATTTTGAATCAAGCAATACGTCTCTACATAATTTATAAAGATGTTCATTGTGCAATTTATACATCTTTTCGCAATATTTGAAAAACTTATTGTTCATATTCTCTATATATTTTATGTCATTGCCTAATTTACGTGCCACAAACGCTGAATTTATTTCTCGTGCAATTCGTTCAGATTCCATGCTCATGTTTCTTACTTCTTCATTTTCAAAATTCAGACTGCTTCCTTGTTCTTCAAAGTTATTGCCAAACAAATCCATCTTGATACTGTAGTTTAAAACTAATTCGTACTTTAGAGAATTGTAACAACGTACAGGTTTTTTTTTTTTAAATGATGTTTCAACCTATGTTTTCACCAGAATATAAGCACTAAATTGTATAGAAGGATTAAGTGACGTTGGTAGCGTCTCTTCCTTATATTTTGTTTTATTTCATTTATTTTCTATGTGTTATATAATTTAAGTGAATGAACTTGAATATATAACGTCATAAGCCTATTCACATTAATGCGGGAAATTCGAACCAAAAAGCCACCACATTTTAAGTCACTGAAATCTCTCATCCAATAGAAATTCATGCTTGTCAAAATGTATCCCTACGTCACAAACAATTAATCCTATTAAAGACACCGCTAATCCTATTGTTTATTCCAATTACATTCAAATTGTTTGACTTAATTCCTTTTAGCACCTTTAATGAATGCCTTATTGTTTTCAATTTCGAAGATATTCCAACACACCTGGCACTGCATCATTTCTTTAACCTATTATTATTAAAATTATTTTAATTAAGTATACTAGTCTTTTGTTATGTA
Organism: Anneissia japonica; assembly: GCF_011630105.1. Taxonomy (NCBI): domain Eukaryota; kingdom Metazoa; phylum Echinodermata; class Crinoidea; order Comatulida; family Comatulidae; genus Anneissia; species Anneissia japonica. The sequence continues at coordinate 904,849 of NW_022724789.1, forward strand.
TTGTAAAGGATTAAATGACGTCAGTAGCGTCCCTCTTATCCATTGTTCTAAAATAAAAGAGATTAAATGATGTCATTAGCGTCCCTTACCTACCTTTTGTTTTCAATTTCAAAAGATAATCCAAAACACCTGCATCATGACGTAAACAATTAAGTATACTAGTCTTTTGTTCTTTATTGAATAGGATTAAATGACGTCATAGCGTCTCCTTCCCTGAGCGCCCTCTAGCGGGGCTAGACCGTCATACCTTACTACTGAGGGGAAAACCTTGAATTTTGAAGAACTTAAATTAAAGTCGCTAAAAGATACTTCAAAAGTCGGGAAACCTGATTGCCCACCATTTAAAAATGAACATTTTCCCAGGAAGAACCTCCCTTTTCTCTTTGGGTTGATTGATTCATTATATTAATTTTCAAAGGGGGAAACCTTAAATTTTGAAGAACTTAGAAGTAAGTAAAAGACACCTCAGAAGTCGGGAAAACTCATTTCCCGCCTTCTAGGAATCAAAATTTTTCCGGACCCCCCTTTCTTTTTGGGATTCATCGAATTATGGAAAATTCGTATGCAACTACTCATTTTTTTTAATTATTTTTATGTATGTATACACACATAAGGCCTATTTACTGTAATAGCAATAGGAAAAAATTACCTGACCGTTTTCAAGAGGGGAAAACCTTGAATTTTGAAGAACTTAAAAGTAATTAAGACACCTCAGAAGTAGGAAAAGCTCATTTCCCGCCATCTAGGATTCAAAATTTTCCCGGGGCAGAATTCCCGGACCCCCTTTTCTTTGGAGCTTATCGATGCATTGAAAAAGAATACGTATGCAACTAACTAATGACTAATGTATGTATACAAACCATAACAGGCCTATTTACTGTAATAACAATACTGTAATGAGAAAATTTACCTTACCGTTTTCAAGAGAGGGGAAAACCTTGAATTTTGAAGAACTTAAAAGTAATTAAGAGACACACCTCAGAAATCGGGAAAACTAATTTTTCGCCTTCTAGGAATCAAAATTGTCCCGTGGAGAACCCCTGGACCCCCCTTTCTTTGTGGGATTCATCGATTCATTGAAAAAAAAAATACGTATGCAACTATTCATTTTTTTAAATGTAGGCCTATGTATACACACATAACAGGCCTTTTTACTGTAATGAGAAAGTTTACCTTACCGTTTTCAAGAGGGGGGAAACCTTGAATTTTGAAGAACTTAAAAGTAATTAAAAGACACCTCAGAAGTCGGGAAAACTCATTTCCCGCCTTCTAGGAATCAAAATTTTCTCGGGGAAGAACCCCCGGACCCCCTTTCTTTTTGGGATTCATCGATTCACTGAAAAAAGAATACGTATGCAAATATTCATTTTTTTAAATGTATGTATACACACATAAGGCCTATTTACTGTAATAACAATAGGAAAAAAATTACCTGACCGTTTTCAAGAGGGGAAAACCTTGAATTTTGAAGAACTTAAAAGTAATTAAGACACCTCAGAAGTGGGAAAAGCTCATTTCCCGCCATCTAGGATTCAAAATTTTCCCGGGGCAGAATTCCCGGACCCCCTTTTCTTTGGAGCTTATCGATTCATTGAAAAAGAATACGTATGCAACTAACTAATGACTAATGTATGTATACAAAACATAACAGGCCTATTTACTGTAATAACAATACTGTAATGAGAAAGTTTACCTTACCGTTTTCAAGAGGGGGAAAACCTTAAATTTTGAATAACAAAGTCATTAGACACCTAGCTCAAAAGTCGAGAAAGGTCATTTCCCGCCATCTAGAAATCAAAATTTCCCCGGGGGGGGGGGAGGAATGTTGACCCCACCACCTAGATTTGATTCCAGATCTGCATGATTCATATTCCCATTCATCTTATAAGTGGGGCCCCCCACTTTGAAAAACGTTCCGCCGGCCCTGTATTAATTATGTTTATATACAATTGTATCGACACGTTAAAAAAAAAAAAAAATGTACTAGCAGATTTTATTCAAAATGTTACAACAATAAGTACCGAAGTGTTCAACAATGCTCCCACCTCTCTTTCAAGCTCAAGTTTTTAATCTTATATCGTAAGGCACCATTTACAAGCCCTACCACATATGCACGTAGGTACCTGTGAATTAGAGGGAGGTCACTGGTCGTTGCTAAATATTCGAAATATTCGCCTGGATAGGGCGCGGCTCCGTACCGTTAAATAAGCGTGATGATCGTATATATGCACTGAAATGTCCGTTTCATGAACAGTAGACCGTGTAAGAAATTGTGAGTAACCAGCCGTACGCGAGCATAACAAAAGATGGCTCAGGCTGTAACATTGACTAAATTTCAATGTAGCCAACTCTTGGGTTACGATCTCTTTTTGGGGGATATATTATTAATGCTGGGGCAGATGCAGGTGCGCAGACTGTGCGATCACCCCCTAAATTGTATTTGTTGATATGAATTACAGGTAAGATTTTTGAGGTATGAGGGTGCAATTTTCGGGTACATAGAGTTCATATTCTCAGAATTTTCCACCTCAGTCCCAACCACATGCTGGGGCTGAGGTGCTGTGAACTTACTTACTCACTACCGCCAAATACTATATCCGCCCCAGTATTGAAGCATCTAAAGCATAGTCACGATCTTAGCTTGTAATCGGGAAATACGATAATTAATCCGTTTGGTCATTTCTCTCTACTGAAAAAAAAAATACTATTGTAGTAAGTTGTTAAAAATATCCTTTATGATTAAAGAACGAGAGAAGAGAAAAACGAAAATGATATATCCCTAATAACTCTTTGCTTTGCACATTTTTGTTCTCTTTGTGGCAAAAACCACAATATATTAATGTCATTAATCATAATTGAGATTATACATTTATAGTTGATATAGGTCTTAAAAAATTGTATTTCGTATATTTCCACCACCATTACCAATTGTTGTTTTTTTTACACAAATAATACATAGTACTTTTGAAGTGTTGTATAATAATAATAATAACAATAATAATAATAATTTCAATTTCAATTTATTCAAAATAACTCCAACGAGGAGAAGCAAAGAAATACAGTCAAAATAATGCAAGTACGTTAAAAACTAGCTAGAATAATCAGAAATAGGCATAAAATTCGGACGTTACGCTCACAAAAACTTAAACACATCAAAAATACATTTACAGAAAAAATTACGAGCCAAGGAAATAATAATAATAAAAATAATAATAATAATAATAATAATAATAATAATAATACTGACTAGAGACACTATGTTCAATAAAACATGAACCTAGTCAATCGTTTTTGTCACTAGCAATATTTAATAATTTCCCCCCTAATGGTCCCTGTTACTTTTGACCTTTGACCTTAATTGATATTAAAACATACTTACAGTGTACAAAGTATCATGATTAATGAAATTGAGCCCCTATGTGACCCCTAATCTGAGACTGAGGTAAAGGAGGTGTCACTGGTTCTTAATGACTAAATTTGATTGAATTCGGTCCAATCGCTTAACTCCAGGTAGCAAGGAAACATGGGCCCCATATAGGAATGCATGGGCCAAAATGTGGGCCCCCTACAGTTTGTCCTATACGGGAATGAGCTGTCTGTGCACCCTAAATCCTTAAGGGTTCCTTAATGTTTGGCCCAAATGCAAATGTGGGCCCTTTAAAGAATGTATTTGGGTCCCTTAAGGTTTAAATGATGGTTTCATTTGGGACCCATATGGGTTTGTCCAAGTTAATTCATGGGCCCATTTTGGGCTTTATCTAGGGTTTTTAAGGGGTTGGATCAGGGTTGGAATGTAAGGGGACCCTATAAATTGGCCCATATGGGAAAGAGCTGCCTGTGCACCCTAAATCCATATGGGCCCCATAAAATTGTCCCAAATTAATTTATTGGCCCTTTAACGAATATATTTGGGCCCCTTAGGTTTTCATTATGGTTTCATTTTTGACCCATATTGGTTTTACCAAATTAATTCATGGGGTTATTATGGGCTTTATCTGGGTTTTTTGAGGATTGAAATGTAAGAGGCCACTATAAATCGGCCCATACGGGAATTAGCTGCCTGTGAACCCAAAATCCATAAGGGTCCCATAAAGTCCATGGGTCCGTTAAAGGATATAATTGGGCCCCTTAGGTTTACATTATGGTTTTATTTGGGACCCATGTGGGTTTTGTCCAAAATAATTTACGGGCCCATGCTGGGCTATATCTGATTTTTTTTTCAGAGCTGAATAGGAATTGAAATGTAAGTGGGCCACTAAAATTTGTTGGGTACTGTATTGTGTTATTCATAACTGGTCCAAGTTCCAAATGGTCTTTAGCTGGTCGCGGCCCCGTTCCAACTTGTCTTCAGCTGCTGGTCCCAGTTCCATTTGGTCTTCAATTGGTCCCAGTTCTATCTGGTCTTCAATTGGTCCCAGCTCCTTGTTGTAAAATAACAATTTCTTTAATTGGATACTGTAGACCTACAAAATACACTTAGTTTAAGATATACAACCCATAATTTCTTTAATTAAAAAATATCAGCTGTACTTCATGTGGTAGGGACTTGCATACCCCTTCACATATCATTTGGCTTAAGTCTTTACTGTTACACCTACAGTCCTGTTTACATCAGCATTTTTGTCGATAATTATAAGCCTATTATATTAAAGCATCACTAGAATACAATGTAGAACCATATTCAAGAATCGTTTGCGTCAAGCGTGCATATGAACCAACATTCTTTGTGTATTGAAGCAGCATCTCTCCATAACCATGCATTTTCTTCTCCGATGACAAGGTAAATGAAGAATCTTACTAAAATTTAAGATAGTATGAATTCTGCAATTGAACAAATCAAGTTCGAAATATTGAATAACAATGGCTTGTTTGCATTAAATTTTTTCGGAGTTCCACAATTGCTGAAAGATAAAAAAAACGAATTCTTTAAAACAGAGCTGAGCGAAATATGCATTTCATAGTCATTGGCATTTCAAAAATGCATTTCATAGTCCTTGGCATTTCGAAAAAAAGTGATTGAAAGCTCACACTATACAGGTAAAAGAAAATAAGGGGCAGGGGAAAATTGTTTTCTGTCAATTAAAATATGCAAAATGCTATTTTGTTTAAATTGTCTTAATGAAGGCAAAGACAAAGTATGAATTAGTAAACGTACAGCACATAAAACATTCCTACTCAAATTTAAAATCTGTTATTTCCCTTTAAAATCAAAGATATTATAATAAGAGTACCATATGCATAATGTACTGTAGCTAAGATAATAGACTAGCAGTGTTTTATTTTATCAAAAGTGAATTATCAGTTCCAATCCTGTTTCTTATTTTTTTTTTAGTTTTCAAACAGCTTCAAAATCAAATTAAATGTTGTGCAGACAGTACATTACGGTGGTAAAGTGATATCCATTACATACACAATATATTTTATTAGTTATAACCTCCATCATGGTAGTAAGTACAGTACAGTGTGTCTATTTGGAGTGTGATTCATAATTAGAACCTACAGTACAGTAGGCCCCTAAACTTAAATTCTAAACAAAACATTTTATTCACCTTTGAAAGTCAGGCAATTTTCTGTTTCCGCAACTGCCACAATAAGGCAAACATGACTTTACTGAGAGACCTGCTGAGACTGAGTGACCAACATCTTCTGAAAAAAGGCAAAACTTATTAATATTAGTGATTAAGCCTAGGCCTACATACAGTAACTGTCGCCAAAAATAGTACCCTTCAACCCATTGTTTCATTATTTAGCATGGACTTACTGTATAATAAGTGAGAACACGGCCACCGATAGCTAACTATGGGGCAAGGCTACAGTCTGGACTATTCGACAGATTACTCCAATAATTACTCAATGATACAGAATTACCTAAATGATACCACAATTATTTTATATTATTATTATATATTATATCTTATTATTATTATTATTATTATTATTATTATTATTATTATTATTATTATTATTATTAATTAATATTATATCTACTTTTATTTTAATATCATTATCATTGTTATTAATATTAAAATTTTTTATTACTACTATTACTGTTAATCCGCATTATTAAGCTTATTAATTTTTTTTTTTATTAGAATCTTAATATACCTTTATAAAGTGATGTATATTTTTATGAATACAGTAGAACCCCTCCTTTTGGACACCCCTATTCAGAGGTCAACCCTATTAAGTGGACACTTTTCCGTGAAACGAGGGACAGTATATCTTTTAACACTACAGCCAACCCCTAGTTAGGGGACGGGGACAATTTCTAAGTGTGCCAAATGGGCAAACAACCCCTTTTAAGGGTTTTTTTTCATTGTATCACATCTTCAACACTCTAACACACTGCACGTGTTACTTCGTAAACCAATTTTGACCCTTAACAATTGGGATTTCTTTTTCCTTTGTTTTTGTGTATTTCATATAGGATTCTAATCAATATCAAACATATTACAGTACTCTATTTATAATATATCCATCTAATAGAAAGCTCTAATGTGAGTGTTGTTATTTGTAAATAAACCAGTCTTTGTTTACCTTTTCAGTACATTTCACATACACATTGTATAGAATTAAGGATGATTATATGTCATTGTCTTAGTTTATAAAAGTGGGATAAGTTAGCCATGGTACATTCCAGACTTATTTGTCATCTAAGTGAAGAAATTGTAGAAAAATCAAAGCAGCAGTCAAAGAAACTCCCTAGCAAAAACACAGTTCCCATTGAGCTATTGCGATGGAATTTTCTACGGTTTGCTGGAAATAGGTTGGGGAACAGAGATGATTATATGATGTCATTGTCTTAGTTTATAAAAGTGGGATAAGTTAGCCATGGTACATTCCAGACTTATTTGTCATCTAAGTGAAGAAATTGTAGAAAAATCAAAGCAGCAGTCAAAGAAACTCCCTAGCAAAAACACAGTTCCCATTGAGCTATTGCGATGGAATTTTCTACGGTTTGCTGGAAATAGGTTGGGGAACAGAGATCTTCTATTTTTAAGTCGATACCCCAGGGGGATAATTAGTTATACCCCGGGGAAAATTGGTTATACCTTTATAAAGCTAAAGCATCTATGTACCTATTATGGCATCCCCATTGTTCTGATGAATTTAATAGTCATAAGAAGTGTTTTATTCGTCAAGCCTTGATGGAGAGAGTGTTTTGTCAGGGTGTGGATGAAAAGGAGAAGGGGTGTGGTTACGGAGGTTTGGATTTAAAAAAAAAAATTATAAACATTAACTACAACATTTTCAGAATTAAGCAAGTATTTACAAGTGAAATTATCAGGATTTATATTGTTGCAAGCTACATTGTAGCATCGGGAGGTGGTAACAAATCTGTTTCGAACTACCGGTTCCATCATGTATGTGTTTCATTATGTATGAAACACATACTCAACACCAAATTAAATTATTAAATTAAATTATATTA